>NW_028181364.1:0-70000 GCF_964211825.1 Aythya ferina
TTCTTTCTTTTTTAGGGGTTATCCTGTTCTTGTTTGGGGTGTTTTCGACTTGTTTTGGGGTCTCCGTTGGGTTTTGTTGGGTTCTTGTTGGTCATCATGTTGGAAAAGTGTAAATTGTGGGTTTTGGAGAATATCAGGTGAGTTTAAGTTTTTCTGGGTGGTGAATCTATGGTTTTGGTTGAATTCTTCTGTTTTTTTTTTAGCGTTTTCTTCTGTTTTTGGGGTGGTCCCATTCTTGTTTGGGGTGTTTTTGACATATTTTGGGGTCTCCGTTGGTTTTTGTTGGGTTCTTGTTGTTCATCATGGTGGAAAAGGGTAAATTGTGGGTATTGGAGAACATCAGGTAGGTTTAGGGGGACTTTTGGGGTGGATCAACGGCTTTTAGGGTTTTCTTTCGGTTTTGGTGGTGATCCCGCTTTTTTTTGTGGTGTTTTTGACGTGTTTTGGGGTTTCCGTTGCGTTTCGTTGATTTCCTAATGTGTTTTAAGTTTGTTGGGAGTGGACTTTGGGATTTGGAGAACATCAGGTAGGTTTCGTGTGTTTTTGGGGTGGATCTATGTTTTTTGGGGTTTTCTTTCTTTTTTAGGGGTTATCCTGTTCTTGTTTGGGGTGTTTTCGACTTGTTTTGGGGTCTCCGTTGGGTTTTAGTTGGATTCTCGTTGGTCGTTAGGGTAAATGGGAGTGGATTGTGGGTTTTGAAGAAGATCAGGTGAGTTTAGGGTGGTTTTGCGGGGAAATTCATAGTGTTTGGTGTTTTTTCTTCTGATCCAGTTCTTTTCTGGGGTGTTTTTGAGGTGTTTTTGGGGTTTCCGTTGGGTTTCGTTGAGTTCCTAATGGGTTTTATGGTGGTTGGGAGTGGACATTTGGATTTGGAGAACATCAGGTACGTTTAGAGTGGTTTTGGGATTGGATCCGTGCTTTTTGGGGTTTTCTTTCGTTTTTGGGGGTGATCCTGTTCTTGTTTGGGGTGTTTTGGACGTGTTATGGGGTCTCCGTTGGGTTTCATTGGGTTTCTCGTGGTCATCATGGTGGAAAAGTGTAAATTGTGGGTTTTGGAGAACATCAGGTAGATTTAGGGTGTTTTTTGGGGTGGATCTATGTTTTTGGGGGATTTTCTTCCAGTTTTGGGGGTGATTCCGTTCTTGTTTGGGGTGTTTTTGACGTGTTTTGTGGTCTCTGTTTTGTTTCGTTGTGTTTTCCTTGTTCATTTTGGTGGAAAAGGCTGAATAGTGGGTTTTGGAGAACATCAGGTAGGTTTAGGGTGGTTTTGGGATTTGATCCGTGCTTTTTGGGGATTTTGTTCCAGTTTTGGGGGTGATTCCGTTCTTGTTTGTGGTGTTTTTGATGTGTTTTGGGTTCTCCGTTGGGTTTCGTTGGGTTTTCCGTTGGCATCATGGTGGAAAAGGGTAAATTGTGGGTTTTGGAGAACATCAGGTAGGTTTAGGGGGACTTTTGGGGTGGATTCATGGTATTTGTTTTTTTTTTTTTTCTGTTTTTCTGGGGTGATCCCGTTCTTTTTTGGTGTGTTTTTGATGTGTTTTGGGGTCTCCGTTGGGTTTTGTTGGGTTCTTGTTGGTCATCATGTTGGAAAAGTGTAAATTGTGGGTTTTGGAGAATATCAGGTGAGTTTAAGTTTTTCTGGGTGGTGAATCTATGGTTTTGGTTGAATTCTTCTGTTTTTTTTTTTTTTTAGCGTTTTCTTCTGTTTTTGGGGTGGTCCCATTCTTGTTTGGGGTGTTTTTGACATATTTTGGGGTCTCCGTTGGTTTTTGTTGGGTTCTTGTTGTTCATCATGGTGGAAAAGGGTAAATTGTGGGTATTGGAGAACATCAGGTAGGTTTAGGGGGACTTTTGGGGTGGATCAACGGCTTTTAGGGTTTTCTTTCGGTTTTGGGGGTGATCCCGCTTTTTTTTGTGGTGTTTTTGACGTGTTTTGGGGTTTCCGTTGCGTTTCGTTGATTTCCTAATGTGTTTTAAGTTTGTTGGGAGTGGACTTTGGGATTTGGAGAACATCAGGTAGGTTTAGTGTGTTTTTGGGGTGGATCTATGTTTTTTGGGGTTTTCTTTCTTTTTTAGGGGTTATCCTGTTCTTGTTTGGGGTGTTTTCGACTTGTTTTGGGGTCTCCGTTGGGTTTTAGTTGGATTCTCGTTGGTCGTTAGGGTAAATGGGAGTGGATTGTGGGTTTTGAAGAAGATCAGGTGAGTTTAGGGTGGTTTTGCGGGGAAATTCATAGTGTTTGGTGTTTTTTCTTCTGATCCAGTTCTTTTCTGGGGTGTTTTTGAGGTGTTTTTGGGGTTTCCGTTGGGTTTCGTTGAGTTCCTAATGGGTTTTATGGTGGTTGGGAGTGGACATTTGGATTTGGAGAACATCAGGTACGTTTAGAGTGGTTTTGGGATTGGATCCGTGCTTTTTGGGGTTTTCTTTCGTTTTTGGGGGTGATCCTGTTCTTGTTTGGGGTGTTTTGGACGTGTTTTGGGTTCTCCGTTGGGTTTCGTTGTGTTTTCCGTGGTCATCATGGTGGAAAAGTGTAAATTGTGGGTTTTGGAGAACATCAGGTAGATTTAGGGTGTTTTTTGGGGTGGATCTATGTTTTTGGGGGATTTTCTTCCAGTTTTGGGGGTGATTCCGTTCTTGTTTGGGGTGTTTTTGACGTGTTTTGTGGTCTCTGTTTTGTTTCGTTGTGTTTTCCTTGTTCATTTTGGTGGAAAAGGCTGAATAGTGGGTTTTGGAGAACATCAGGTAGGTTTAGGGTGGTTTTGGGATTTGATCCGTGCTTTTTGGGGATTTTGTTCCAGTTTTGGGGGTGATTCCGTTCTTGTTTGTGGTGTTTTTGATGTGTTTTGGGTTCTCCGTTGGGTTTCGTTGGGTTTTCCGTTGGCATCATGGTGGAAAAGGGTAAATTGTGGGTTTTGGAGAACATCAGGTAGGTTTAGGGGGACTTTTGGGGTGGATTCATGGTATTTGTTTTTTTTTTTTTTCTGTTTTTCTGGGGTGATCCCGTTCTTTTTTGGTGTGTTTTTGATGTGTTTTGGGGTCTCCGTTGGGTTTTGTTGGGTTCTTGTTGGTCATCATGTTGGAAAAGTGTAAATTGTGGGTTTTGGAGAATATCAGGTGAGTTTAAGTTTTTCTGGGTGGTGAATCTATGGTTTTGGTTGAATTCTTCTGTTTTTTTTTTTTTTAGCGTTTTCTTCTGTTTTTGGGGTGGTCCCATTCTTGTTTGGGGTGTTTTTGACATATTTTGGGGTCTCCGTTGGTTTTTGTTGGGTTCTTGTTGTTCATCATGGTGGAAAAGGGTAAATTGTGGGTATTGGAGAACATCAGGTAGGTTTAGGGGGACTTTTGGGGTGGATCAACGGCTTTTAGGGTTTTCTTTCGGTTTTGGGGGTGATCCCGCTTTTTTTTGTGGTGTTTTTGACGTGTTTTGGGGTTTCCGTTGCGTTTCGTTGATTTCCTAATGTGTTTTAAGTTTGTTGGGAGTGGACTTTGGGATTTGGAGAACATCAGGTAGGTTTAGTGTGTTTTTGGGGTGGATCTATGTTTTTTGGGGTTTTCTTTCTTTTTTAGGGGTTATCCTGTTCTTGTTTGGGGTGTTTTCGACTTGTTTTGGGGTCTCCGTTGGGTTTTAGTTGGATTCTCGTTGGTCGTTAGGGTAAATGGGAGTGGATTGTGGGTTTTGAAGAAGATCAGGTGAGTTTAGGGTGGTTTTGCGGGGAAATTCATAGTGTTTGGTGTTTTTTCTTCTGATCCAGTTCTTTTCTGGGGTGTTTTTGAGGTGTTTTTGGGGTTTCCGTTGGGTTTCGTTGAGTTCCTAATGGGTTTTATGGTGGTTGGGAGTGGACATTTGGATTTGGAGAACATCAGGTACGTTTAGAGTGGTTTTGGGATTGGATCCGTGCTTTTTGGGGTTTTCTTTCGTTTTTGGGGGTGATCCTGTTCTTGTTTGGGGTGTTTTGGACGTGTTATGGGGTCTCCGTTGGGTTTCATTGGGTTTCTCGTGGTCATCATGGTGGAAAAGTGTAAATTGTGGGTTTTGGAGAACATCAGGTAGATTTAGGGTGTTTTTTGGGGTGGATCTATGTTTTTGGGGGATTTTCTTCCAGTTTTGGGGGTGATTCCGTTCTTGTTTGGGGTGTTTTTGACGTGTTTTGTGGTCTCTGTTTTGTTTCGTTGTGTTTTCCTTGTTCATTTTGGTGGAAAAGGCTGAATAGTGGGTTTTGGAGAACATCAGGTAGGTTTAGGGTGGTTTTGGGATTTGATCCGTGCTTTTTGGGGATTTTGTTCCAGTTTTGGGGGTGATTCCGTTCTTGTTTGTGGTGTTTTTGATGTGTTTTGGGTTCTCCGTTGGGTTTCGTTGGGTTTTCCGTTGGCATCATGGTGGAAAAGGGTAAATTGTGGGTTTTGGAGAACATCAGGTAGGTTTAGGGGGACTTTTGGGGTGGATTCATGGTATTTGTTTTTTTTTTTTTTCTGTTTTTCTGGGGTGATCCCGTTCTTTTTTGGTGTGTTTTTGATGTGTTTTGGGGTCTCCGTTGGGTTTTGTTGGGTTCTTGTTGGTCATCATGTTGGAAAAGTGTAAATTGTGGGTTTTGGAGAATATCAGGTGAGTTTAAGTTTTTCTGGGTGGTGAATCTATGGTTTTGGTTGAATTCTTCTGTTTTTTTTTTTTTTAGCGTTTTCTTCTGTTTTTGGGGTGGTCCCATTCTTGTTTGGGGTGTTTTTGACATATTTTGGGGTCTCCGTTGGTTTTTGTTGGGTTCTTGTTGTTCATCATGGTGGAAAAGGGTAAATTGTGGGTATTGGAGAACATCAGGTAGGTTTAGGGGGACTTTTGGGGTGGATCAACGGCTTTTAGGGTTTTCTTTCGGTTTTGGGGGTGATCCCGCTTTTTTTTGTGGTGTTTTTGACGTGTTTTGGGGTTTCCGTTGCGTTTCGTTGATTTCCTAATGTGTTTTAAGTTTGTTGGGAGTGGACTTTGGGATTTGGAGAACATCAGGTAGGTTTAGTGTGTTTTTGGGGTGGATCTATGTTTTTTGGGGTTTTCTTTCTTTTTTAGGGGTTATCCTGTTCTTGTTTGGGGTGTTTTCGACTTGTTTTGGGGTCTCCGTTGGGTTTTAGTTGGATTCTCGTTGGTCGTTAGGGTAAATGGGAGTGGATTGTGGGTTTTGAAGAAGATCAGGTGAGTTTAGGGTGGTTTTGCGGGGAAATTCATAGTGTTTGGTGTTTTTTCTTCTGATCCAGTTCTTTTCTGGGGTGTTTTTGAGGTGTTTTTGGGGTTTCCGTTGGGTTTCGTTGAGTTCCTAATGGGTTTTATGGTGGTTGGGAGTGGACATTTGGATTTGGAGAACATCAGGTACGTTTAGAGTGGTTTTGGGATTGGATCCGTGCTTTTTGGGGTTTTCTTTCGTTTTTGGGGGTGATCCTGTTCTTGTTTGGGGTGTTTTGGACGTGTTATGGGGTCTCCGTTGGGTTTCATTGGGTTTCTCGTGGTCATCATGGTGGAAAAGTGTAAATTGTGGGTTTTGGAGAACATCAGGTAGATTTAGGGTGTTTTTTGGGGTGGATCTATGTTTTTGGGGGATTTTCTTCCAGTTTTGGGGGTGATTCCGTTCTTGTTTGGGGTGTTTTTGACGTGTTTTGTGGTCTCTGTTTTGTTTCGTTGTGTTTTCCTTGTTCATTTTGGTGGAAAAGGCTGAATAGTGGGTTTTGGAGAACATCAGGTAGGTTTAGGGTGGTTTTGGGATTTGATCCGTGCTTTTTGGGGATTTTGTTCCAGTTTTGGGGGTGATTCCGTTCTTGTTTGTGGTGTTTTTGATGTGTTTTGGGTTCTCCGTTGGGTTTCGTTGGGTTTTCCGTTGGCATCATGGTGGAAAAGGGTAAATTGTGGGTTTTGGAGAACATCAGGTAGGTTTAGGGGGACTTTTGGGGTGGATTCATGGTATTTGTTTTTTTTTTTTTTCTGTTTTTCTGGGGTGATCCCGTTCTTTTTTGGTGTGTTTTTGATGTGTTTTGGGGTCTCCGTTGGGTTTTGTTGGGTTCTTGTTGGTCATCATGTTGGAAAAGTGTAAATTGTGGGTTTTGGAGAATATCAGGTGAGTTTAAGTTTTTCTGGGTGGTGAATCTATGGTTTTGGTTGAATTCTTCTGTTTTTTTTTTTTTTTAGCGTTTTCTTCTGTTTTTGGGGTGGTCCCATTCTTGTTTGGGGTGTTTTTGACATATTTTGGGGTCTCCGTTGGTTTTTGTTGGGTTCTTGTTGTTCATCATGGTGGAAAAGGGTAAATTGTGGGTATTGGAGAACATCAGGTAGGTTTAGGGGGACTTTTGGGGTGGATCAACGGCTTTTAGGGTTTTCTTTCGGTTTTGGGGGTGATCCCGCTTTTTTTTGTGGTGTTTTTGACGTGTTTTGGGGTTTCCGTTGCGTTTCGTTGATTTCCTAATGTGTTTTAAGTTTGTTGGGAGTGGACTTTGGGATTTGGAGAACATCAGGTAGGTTTAGTGTGTTTTTGGGGTGGATCTATGTTTTTTGGGGTTTTCTTTCTTTTTTAGGGGTTATCCTGTTCTTGTTTGGGGTGTTTTCGACTTGTTTTGGGGTCTCCGTTGGGTTTTAGTTGGATTCTCGTTGGTCGTTAGGGTAAATGGGAGTGGATTGTGGGTTTTGAAGAAGATCAGGTGAGTTTAGGGTGGTTTTGCGGGGAAATTCATAGTGTTTGGTGTTTTTTCTTCTGATCCAGTTCTTTTCTGGGGTGTTTTTGAGGTGTTTTTGGGGTTTCCGTTGGGTTTCGTTGAGTTCCTAATGGGTTTTATGGTGGTTGGGAGTGGACATTTGGATTTGGAGAACATCAGGTACGTTTAGAGTGGTTTTGGGATTGGATCCGTGCTTTTTGGGGTTTTCTTTCGTTTTTGGGGGTGATCCTGTTCTTGTTTGGGGTGTTTTGGACGTGTTATGGGGTCTCCGTTGGGTTTCATTGGGTTTCTCGTGGTCATCATGGTGGAAAAGTGTAAATTGTGGGTTTTGGAGAACATCAGGTAGATTTAGGGTGTTTTTTGGGGTGGATCTATGTTTTTGGGGGATTTTCTTCCAGTTTTGGGGGTGATTCCGTTCTTGTTTGGGGTGTTTTTGACGTGTTTTGTGGTCTCTGTTTTGTTTCGTTGTGTTTTCCTTGTTCATTTTGGTGGAAAAGGCTGAATAGTGGGTTTTGGAGAACATCAGGTAGGTTTAGGGTGGTTTTGGGATTTGATCCGTGCTTTTTGGGGATTTTGTTCCAGTTTTGGGGGTGATTCCGTTCTTGTTTGTGGTGTTTTTGATGTGTTTTGGGTTCTCCGTTGGGTTTCGTTGGGTTTTCCGTTGGCATCATGGTGGAAAAGGGTAAATTGTGGGTTTTGGAGAACATCAGGTAGGTTTAGGGGGACTTTTGGGGTGGATTCATGGTATTTGTTTTTTTTTTTTTTCTGTTTTTCTGGGGTGATCCCGTTCTTTTTTGGTGTGTTTTTGATGTGTTTTGGGGTCTCCGTTGGGTTTTGTTGGGTTCTTGTTGGTCATCATGTTGGAAAAGTGTAAATTGTGGGTTTTGGAGAATATCAGGTGAGTTTAAGTTTTTCTGGGTGGTGAATCTATGGTTTTGGTTGAATTCTTCTGTTTTTTTTTTAGCGTTTTCTTCTGTTTTTGGGGTGGTCCCATTCTTGTTTGGGGTGTTTTTGACATATTTTGGGGTCTCCGTTGGTTTTTGTTGGGTTCTTGTTGTTCATCATGGTGGAAAAGGGTAAATTGTGGGTATTGGAGAACATCAGGTAGGTTTAGGGGGACTTTTGGGGTGGATCAACGGCTTTTAGGGTTTTCTTTCGGTTTTGGGGGTGATCCCGCTTTTTTTTGTGGTGTTTTTGACGTGTTTTGGGGTTTCCGTTGCGTTTCGTTGATTTCCTAATGTGTTTTAAGTTTGTTGGGAGTGGACTTTGGGATTTGGAGAACATCAGGTAGGTTTAGTGTGTTTTTGGGGTGGATCTATGTTTTTTGGGGTTTTCTTTCTTTTTTAGGGGTTATCCTGTTCTTGTTTGGGGTGTTTTCGACTTGTTTTGGGGTCTCCGTTGGGTTTTAGTTGGATTCTCGTTGGTCGTTAGGGTAAATGGGAGTGGATTGTGGGTTTTGAAGAAGATCAGGTGAGTTTAGGGTGGTTTTGCGGGGAAATTCATAGTGTTTGGTGTTTTTTCTTCTGATCCAGTTCTTTTCTGGGGTGTTTTTGAGGTGTTTTTGGGGTTTCCGTTGGGTTTCGTTGAGTTCCTAATGGGTTTTATGGTGGTTGGGAGTGGACATTTGGATTTGGAGAACATCAGGTACGTTTAGAGTGGTTTTGGGATTGGATCCGTGCTTTTTGGGGTTTTCTTTCGTTTTTGGGGGTGATCCTGTTCTTGTTTGGGGTGTTTTGGACGTGTTTTGGGTTCTCCGTTGGGTTTCGTTGTGTTTTCCGTGGTCATCATGGTGGAAAAGTGTAAATTGTGGGTTTTGGAGAACATCAGGTAGATTTAGGGTGTTTTTTGGGGTGGATCTATGTTTTTGGGGGATTTTCTTCCAGTTTTGGGGGTGATTCCGTTCTTGTTTGGGGTGTTTTTGACGTGTTTTGTGGTCTCTGTTTTGTTTCGTTGTGTTTTCCTTGTTCATTTTGGTGGAAAAGGCTGAATAGTGGGTTTTGGAGAACATCAGGTAGGTTTAGGGTGGTTTTGGGATTTGATCCGTGCTTTTTGGGGATTTTGTTCCCGTTTTGGGGGTGATTCCGTTCTTGTTTGTGGTGTTTTTGATGTGTTTTGGGTTCTCCGTTGGGTTTCGTTGGGTTTTCCGTTGGCATCATGGTGGAAAAGGGTAAATTGTGGGTTTTGGAGAACATCAGGTAGGTTTAGGGGGACTTTTGGGGTGGATTCATGGTATTTGTTTTTTTTTTTTTCTGTTTTTCTGGGGTGATCCCGTTCTTTTTGGGTGTGTTTTTGATGTGTTTTGGGGTCTCCGTTGGGTTTTGTTGGGTTCTTGTTGGTCATCATGTTGGAAAAGTGTAAATTGTGGGTTTTGGAGAATATCAGGTGAGTTTAAGTTTTTCTGGGTGGTGAATCTATGGTTTTGGTTGAATTCTTCTGTTTTTTTTTTTTTAGCGTTTTCTTCTGTTTTTGGGGTGGTCCCATTCTTGTTTGGGGTGTTTTTGACATATTTTGGGGTCTCCGTTGGTTTTTGTTGGGTTCTTGTTGTTCATCATGGTGGAAAAGGGTAAATTGTGGGTATTGGAGAACATCAGGTAGGTTTAGGGGGACTTTTGGGGTGGATCAACGGCTTTTAGGGTTTTCTTTCGGTTTTGGGGGTGATCCCGCTTTTTTTTGTGGTGTTTTTGACGTGTTTTGGGGTTTCCGTTGCGTTTCGTTGATTTCCTAATGTGTTTTAAGTTTGTTGGGAGTGGACTTTGGGATTTGGAGAACATCAGGTAGGTTTCGTGTGTTTTTGGGGTGGATCTATGTTTTTTGGGGTTTTCTTTCTTTTTTAGGGGTTATCCTGTTCTTGTTTGGGGTGTTTTCGACTTGTTTTGGGGTCTCCGTTGGGTTTTAGTTGGATTCTCGTTGGTCGTTAGGGTAAATGGGAGTGGATTGTGGGTTTTGAAGAAGATCAGGTGAGTTTAGGGTGGTTTTGCGGGGAAATTCATAGTGTTTGGTGTTTTTTCTTCTGATCCAGTTCTTTTCTGGGGTGTTTTTGAGGTGTTTTTGGGGTTTCCGTTGGGTTTCGTTGAGTTCCTAATGGGTTTTATGGTGGTTGGGAGTGGACATATGGATTTGGAGAACATCAGGTACGTTTAGAGTGGTTTTGGGATTGGATCCGTGCTTTTTGGGGTTTTCTTTCGTTTTTGGGGGTGATCCTGTTCTTGTTTGGGGTGTTTTGGACGTGTTTTGGGTTCTCCGTTGGGTTTCGTTGTGTTTTCCGTGGTCATCATGGTGGAAAAGTGTAAATTGTGGGTTTTGGAGAACATCAGGTAGGTTTAGGGTGTTTTTTGGGGTGGATCTATGTTTTTGGGGGATTTTCTTCCAGTTTTGGGGGTGATTCCGTTCTTGTTTGGGGTGTTTTTGACGTGTTTTGTGGTCTCTGTTTTGTTTCGTTGTGTTTTCCTTGTTCATTTTGGTGGAAAAGGCTGAATAGTGGGTTTTGGAGAACATCAGGTAGGTTTAGGGTGGTTTTGGGATTTGATCCGTGCTTTTTGGGGATTTTGTTCCAGTTTTGGGGGTGATTCCGTTCTTGTTTGTGGTGTTTTTGATGTGTTTTGGGTTCTCCGTTGGGTTTCGTTGGGTTTTCCGTTGGCATCATGGTGGAAAAGGGTAAATTGTGGGTTTTGGAGAACATCAGGTAGGTTTAGGGGGACTTTTGGGGTGGATCAACGGCTTTTAGGGTTTTCTTTCGGTTTTGGGGGTGATCCCGCTTTTTTTTGTGGTGTTTTTGACGTGTTTTGGGGTTTCCGTTGCGTTTCGTTGATTTCCTAATGTGTTTTAAGTTTGTTGGGAGTGGACTTTGGGATTTGGAGAACATCAGGTAGGTTTCGTGTGTTTTTGGGGTGGATCTATGTTTTTTGGGGTTTTCTTTCTTTTTTAGGGGTTATCCTGTTCTTGTTTGGGGTGTTTTCGACTTGTTTTGGGGTCTCCGTTGGGTTTTAGTTGGATTCTCGTTGGTCGTTAGGGTAAATGGGAGTGGATTGTGGGTTTTGAAGAAGATCAGGTGAGTTTAGGGTGGTTTTGCGGGGAAATTCATAGTGTTTGGTGTTTTTTCTTCTGATCCAGTTCTTTTCTGGGGTGTTTTTGAGGTGTTTTTGGGGTTTCCGTTGGGTTTCGTTGAGTTCCTAATGGGTTTTATGGTGGTTGGGAGTGGACATTTGGATTTGGAGAACATCAGGTACGTTTAGAGTGGTTTTGGGATTGGATCCGTGCTTTTTGGGGTTTTCTTTCGTTTTTGGGGGTGATCCTGTTCTTGTTTGGGGTGTTTTGGACGTGTTATGGGGTCTCCGTTGGGTTTCATTGGGTTTCTCGTGGTCATCATGGTGGAAAAGTGTAAATTGTGGGTTTTGGAGAACATCAGGTAGATTTAGGGTGTTTTTTGGGGTGGATCTATGTTTTTGGGGGATTTTCTTCCAGTTTTGGGGGTGATTCCGTTCTTGTTTGGGGTGTTTTTGACGTGTTTTGTGGTCTCTGTTTTGTTTCGTTGTGTTTTCCTTGTTCATTTTGGTGGAAAAGGCTGAATAGTGGGTTTTGGAGAACATCAGGTAGGTTTAGGGTGGTTTTGGGATTTGATCCGTGCTTTTTGGGGATTTTGTTCCAGTTTTGGGGGTGATTCCGTTCTTGTTTGTGGTGTTTTTGATGTGTTTTGGGTTCTCCGTTGGGTTTCGTTGGGTTTTCCGTTGGCATCATGGTGGAAAAGGGTAAATTGTGGGTTTTGGAGAACATCAGGTAGGTTTAGGGGGACTTTTGGGGTGGATTCATGGTATTTGTTTTTTTTTTTTTCTGTTTTTCTGGGTTGATCCCGTTCTTTTTTGGTGTGTTTTTGATGTGTTTTGGGGTCTCCGTTGGGTTTTGTTGGGTTCTTGTTGGTCATCATGTTGGAAAAGTGTAAATTGTGGGTTTTGGAGAATATCAGGTGAGTTTAAGTTTTTCTGGGTGGTGAATCTATGGTTTTGGTTGAATTCTTCTGTTTTTTTTTTTTTTTTAGCGTTTTCTTCTGTTTTTGGGGTGGTCCCATTCTTGTTTGGGGTGTTTTTGACATATTTTGGGGTCTCCGTTGGTTTTTGTTGGGTTCTTGTTGTTCATCATGGTGGAAAAGGGTAAATTGTGGGTATTGGAGAACATCAGGTAGGTTTAGGGGGACTTTTGGGGTGGATCAACGGCTTTTAGGGTTTTCTTTCGGTTTTGGGGGTGATCCCGCTTTTTTTTGTGGTGTTTTTGACGTGTTTTGGGGTTTCCGTTGCGTTTCGTTGATTTCCTAATGTGTTTTAAGTTTGTTGGGAGTGGACTTTGGGATTTGGAGAACATCAGGTAGGTTTCGTGTGTTTTTGGGGTGGATCTATGTTTTTTGGGGTTTTCTTTCTTTTTTAGGGGTTATCCTGTTCTTGTTTGGGGTGTTTTCGACTTGTTTTGGGGTCTCCGTTGGGTTTTAGTTGGATTCTCGTTGGTCGTTAGGGTAAATGGGAGTGGATTGTGGGTTTTGAAGAAGATCAGGTGAGTTTAGGGTGGTTTTGCGGGGAAATTCATAGTGTTTGGTGTTTTTTCTTCTGATCCAGTTCTTTTCTGGGGTGTTTTTGAGGTGTTTTTGGGGTTTCCGTTGGGTTTCGTTGAGTTCCTAATGGGTTTTATGGTGGTTGGGAGTGGACATTTGGATTTGGAGAACATCAGGTACGTTTAGAGTGGTTTTGGGATTGGATCCGTGCTTTTTGGGGTTTTCTTTCGTTTTTGGGGGTGATCCTGTTCTTGTTTGGGGTGTTTTGGACGTGTTATGGGGTCTCCGTTGGGTTTCATTGGGTTTCTCGTGGTCATCATGGTGGAAAAGTGTAAATTGTGGGTTTTGGAGAACATCAGGTAGATTTAGGGTGTTTTTTGGGGTGGATCTATGTTTTTGGGGGATTTTCTTCCAGTTTTGGGGGTGATTCCGTTCTTGTTTGGGGTGTTTTTGACGTGTTTTGTGGTCTCTGTTTTGTTTCGTTGTGTTTTCCTTGTTCATTTTGGTGGAAAAGGCTGAATAGTGGGTTTTGGAGAACATCAGGTAGGTTTAGGGTGGTTTTGGGATTTGATCCGTGCTTTTTGGGGATTTTGTTCCAGTTTTGGGGGTGATTCCGTTCTTGTTTGTGGTGTTTTTGATGTGTTTTGGGTTCTCCGTTGGGTTTCGTTGGGTTTTCCGTTGGCATCATGGTGGAAAAGGGTAAATTGTGGGTTTTGGAGAACATCAGGTAGGTTTAGGGGGACTTTTGGGGTGGATTCATGGTATTTGTTTTTTTTTTTTTTCTGTTTTTCTGGGGTGATCCCGTTCTTTTTTGGTGTGTTTTTGATGTGTTTTGGGGTCTCCGTTGGGTTTTGTTGGGTTCTTGTTGGTCATCATGTTGGAAAAGTGTAAATTGTGGGTTTTGGAGAATATCAGGTGAGTTTAAGTTTTTCTGGGTGGTGAATCTATGGTTTTGGTTGAATTCTTCTGTTTTTTTTTTTTTTTTTAGCGTTTTCTTCTGTTTTTGGGGTGGTCCCATTCTTGTTTGGGGTGTTTTTGACATATTTTGGGGTCTCCGTTGGTTTTTGTTGGGTTCTTGTTGTTCATCATGGTGGAAAAGGGTAAATTGTGGGTATTGGAGAACATCAGGTAGGTTTAGGGGGACTTTTGGGGTGGATCAACGGCTTTTAGGGTTTTCTTTCGGTTTTGGGGGTGATCCCGCTTTTTTTTGTGGTGTTTTTGACGTGTTTTGGGGTTTCCGTTGCGTTTCGTTGATTTCCTAATGTGTTTTAAGTTTGTTGGGAGTGGACTTTGGGATTTGGAGAACATCAGGTAGGTTTAGTGTGTTTTTGGGGTGGATCTATGTTTTTTGGGGTTTTCTTTCTTTTTTAGGGGTTATCCTGTTCTTGTTTGGGGTGTTTTCGACTTGTTTTGGGGTCTCCGTTGGGTTTTAGTTGGATTCTCGTTGGTCGTTAGGGTAAATGGGAGTGGATTGTGGGTTTTGAAGAAGATCAGGTGAGTTTAGGGTGGTTTTGCGGGGAAATTCATAGTGTTTGGTGTTTTTTCTTCTGATCCAGTTCTTTTCTGGGGTGTTTTTGAGGTGTTTTTGGGGTTTCCGTTGGGTTTCGTTGAGTTCCTAATGGGTTTTATGGTGGTTGGGAGTGGACATTTGGATTTGGAGAACATCAGGTACGTTTAGAGTGGTTTTGGGATTGGATCCGTGCTTTTTGGGGTTTTCTTTCGTTTTTGGGGGTGATCCTGTTCTTGTTTGGGGTGTTTTGGACGTGTTTTGGGTTCTCCGTTGGGTTTCGTTGTGTTTTCCGTGGTCATCATGGTGGAAAAGTGTAAATTGTGGGTTTTGGAGAACATCAGGTAGGTTTAGGGTGTTTTTTGGGGTGGATCTATGTTTTTGGGGGATTTTCTTCCAGTTTTGGGGGTGATTCCGTTCTTGTTTGGGGTGTTTTTGACGTGTTTTGTGGTCTCTGTTTTGTTTCGTTGTGTTTTCCTTGTTCATTTTGGTGGAAAAGGCTGAATAGTGGGTTTTGGAGAACATCAGGTAGGTTTAGGGTGGTTTTGGGATTTGATCCGTGCTTTTTGGGGATTTTGTTCCAGTTTTGGGGGTGATTCCGTTCTTGTTTGTGGTGTTTTTGATGTGTTTTGGGTTCTCCGTTGGGTTTCGTTGGGTTTTCCGTTGGCATCATGGTGGAAAAGGGTAAATTGTGGGTTTTGGAGAACATCAGGTAGATTTAGGGTGTTTTTTGGGGTGGATCTATGTTTTTGGGGGATTTTCTTCCAGTTTTGGGGGTGATTCCGTTCTTGTTTGGGGTGTTTTTGACGTGTTTTGTGGTCTCTGTTTTGTTTCGTTGTGTTTTCCTTGTTCATTTTGGTGGAAAAGGCTGAATAGTGGGTTTTGGAGAACATCAGGTAGGTTTAGGGTGGTTTTGGGATTTGATCCGTGCTTTTTGGGGATTTTGTTCCAGTTTTGGGGGTGATTCCGTTCTTGTTTGTGGTGTTTTTGATGTGTTTTGGGTTCTCCGTTGGGTTTCGTTGGGTTTTCCGTTGGCATCATGGTGGAAAAGGGTAAATTGTGGGTTTTGGAGAACATCAGGTAGGTTTAGGGGGACTTTTGGGGTGGATTCATGGTATTTGTTTTTTTTTTTTTTCTGTTTTTCTGGGGTGATCCCGTTCTTTTTTGGTGTGTTTTTGATGTGTTTTGGGGTCTCCGTTGGGTTTTGTTGGGTTCTTGTTGGTCATCATGTTGGAAAAGTGTAAATTGTGGGTTTTGGAGAATATCAGGTGAGTTTAAGTTTTTCTGGGTGGTGAATCTATGGTTTTGGTTGAATTCTTCTGTTTTTTTTTTTAGCGTTTTCTTCTGTTTTTGGGGTGGTCCCATTCTTGTTTGGGGTGTTTTTGACATATTTTGGGGTCTCCGTTGGTTTTTGTTGGGTTCTTGTTGTTCATCATGGTGGAAAAGGGTAAATTGTGGGTATTGGAGAACATCAGGTAGGTTTAGGGGGACTTTTGGGGTGGATCAACGGCTTTTAGGGTTTTCTTTCGGTTTTGGGGGTGATCCCGCTTTTTTTTGTGGTGTTTTTGACGTGTTTTGGGGTTTCCGTTGCGTTTCGTTGATTTCCTAATGTGTTTTAAGTTTGTTGGGAGTGGACTTTGGGATTTGGAGAACATCAGGTAGGTTTAGTGTGTTTTTGGGGTGGATCTATGTTTTTTGGGGTTTTCTTTCTTTTTTAGGGGTTATCCTGTTCTTGTTTGGGGTGTTTTCGACTTGTTTTGGGGTCTCCGTTGGGTTTTAGTTGGATTCTCGTTGGTCGTTAGGGTAAATGGGAGTGGATTGTGGGTTTTGAAGAAGATCAGGTGAGTTTAGGGTGGTTTTGCGGGGAAATTCATAGTGTTTGGTGTTTTTTCTTCTGATCCAGTTCTTTTCTGGGGTGTTTTTGAGGTGTTTTTGGGGTTTCCGTTGGGTTTCGTTGAGTTCCTAATGGGTTTTATGGTGGTTGGGAGTGGACATTTGGATTTGGAGAACATCAGGTACGTTTAGAGTGGTTTTGGGATTGGATCCGTGCTTTTTGGGGTTTTCTTTCGTTTTTGGGGGTGATCCTGTTCTTGTTTGGGGTGTTTTGGACGTGTTTTGGGTTCTCCGTTGGGTTTCGTTGTGTTTTCCGTGGTCATCATGGTGGAAAAGTGTAAATTGTGGGTTTTGGAGAACATCAGGTAGATTTAGGGTGTTTTTTGGGGTGGATCTATGTTTTTGGGGGATTTTCTTCCAGTTTTGGGGGTGATTCCGTTCTTGTTTGGGGTGTTTTTGACGTGTTTTGTGGTCTCTGTTTTGTTTCGTTGTGTTTTCCTTGTTCATTTTGGTGGAAAAGGCTGAATAGTGGGTTTTGGAGAACATCAGGTAGGTTTAGGGTGGTTTTGGGATTTGATCCGTGCTTTTTGGGGATTTTGTTCCAGTTTTGGGGGTGATTCCGTTCTTGTTTGTGGTGTTTTTGATGTGTTTTGGGTTCTCCGTTGGGTTTCGTTGGGTTTTCCGTTGGCATCATGGTGGAAAAGGGTAAATTGTGGGTTTTGGAGAACATCAGGTAGGTTTAGGGGGACTTTTGGGGTGGATTCATGGTATTTGTTTTTTTTTTTTTTCTGTTTTTCTGGGGTGATCCCGTTCTTTTTTGGTGTGTTTTTGATGTGTTTTGGGGTCTCCGTTGGGTTTTGTTGGGTTCTTGTTGGTCATCATGTTGGAAAAGTGTAAATTGTGGGTTTTGGAGAATATCAGGTGAGTTTAAGTTTTTCTGGGTGGTGAATCTATGGTTTTGGTTGAATTCTTCTGTTTTTTTTTTAGCGTTTTCTTCTGTTTTTGGGGTGGTCCCATTCTTGTTTGGGGTGTTTTTGACATATTTTGGGGTCTCCGTTGGTTTTTGTTGGGTTCTTGTTGTTCATCATGGTGGAAAAGGGTAAATTGTGGGTATTGGAGAACATCAGGTAGGTTTAGGGGGACTTTTGGGGTGGATCAACGGCTTTTAGGGTTTTCTTTCGGTTTTGGGGGTGATCCCGCTTTTTTTTGTGGTGTTTTTGACGTGTTTTGGGGTTTCCATTGCGTTTCGTTGATTTCCTAATGTGTTTTAAGTTTGTTGGGAGTGGACTTTGGGATTTGGAGAACATCAGGTAGGTTTAGTGTGTTTTTGGGGTGGATCTATGTTTTTTGGGGTTTTCTTTCTTTTTTAGGGGTTATCCTGTTCTTGTTTGGGGTGTTTTCGACTTGTTTTGGGGTCTCCGTTGGGTTTTAGTTGGATTCTCGTTGGTCGTTAGGGTAAATGGGAGTGGATTGTGGGTTTTGAAGAAGATCAGGTGAGTTTAGGGTGGTTTTGCGGGGAAATTCATAGTGTTTGGTGTTTTTTCTTCTGATCCAGTTCTTTTCTGGGGTGTTTTTGAGGTGTTTTTGGGGTTTCCGTTGGGTTTCGTTGAGTTCCTAATGGGTTTTATGGTGGTTGGGAGTGGACATTTGGATTTGGAGAACATCAGGTACGTTTAGAGTGGTTTTGGGATTGGATCCGTGCTTTTTGGGGTTTTCTTTCGTTTTTGGGGGTGATCCTGTTCTTGTTTGGGGTGTTTTGGATGTGTTTTGGGTTCTCCGTTGGGTTTCGTTGTGTTTTCCGTGGTCATCATGGTGGAAAAGTGTAAATTGTGGGTTTTGGAGAACATCAGGTAGGTTTAGGGTGTTTTTTGGGGTGGATCTATGTTTTTGGGGGATTTTCTTCCAGTTTTGGGGGTGATTCCGTTCTTGTTTGGGGTGTTTTTGACGTGTTTTGTGGTCTCTGTTTTGTTTCGTTGTGTTTTCCTTGTTCATTTTGGTGGAAAAGGCTGAATAGTGGGTTTTGGAGAACATCAGGTAGGTTTAGGGTGGTTTTGGGATTTGATCCGTGCTTTTTGGGGATTTTGTTCCAGTTTTGGGGGTGATTCCGTTCTTGTTTGTGGTGTTTTTGATGTGTTTTGGGTTCTCCGTTGGGTTTCGTTGGGTTTTCCGTTGGCATCATGGTGGAAAAGGGTAAATTGTGGGTTTTGGAGAACATCAGGTAGGTTTAGGGGGACTTTTGGGGTGGATTCATGGTATTTGTTTTTTTTTTTTTTCTGTTTTTCTGGGGTGATCCCGTTCTTTTTTGGTGTGTTTTTGATGTGTTTTGGGGTCTCCGTTGGGTTTTGTTGGGTTCTTGTTGGTCATCATGTTGGAAAAGTGTAAATTGTGGGTTTTGGAGAATATCAGGTGAGTTTAAGTTTTTCTGGGTGGTGAATCTATGGTTTTGGTTGAATTCTTCTGTTTTTTTTTTTTTAGCGTTTTCTTCTGTTTTTGGGGTGGTCCCATTCTTGTTTGGGGTGTTTTTGACATATTTTGGGGTCTCCGTTGGTTTTTGTTGGGTTCTTGTTGTTCATCATGGTGGAAAAGGGTAAATTGTGGGTATTGGAGAACATCAGGTAGGTTTAGGGGGACTTTTGGGGTGGATCAACGGCTTTTAGGGTTTTCTTTCGGTTTTGGGGGTGATCCCGCTTTTTTTTGTGGTGTTTTTGACGTGTTTTGGGGTTTCCGTTGCGTTTCGTTGATTTCCTAATGTGTTTTAAGTTTGTTGGGAGTGGACTTTGGGATTTGGAGAACATCAGGTAGGTTTAGTGTGTTTTTGGGGTGGATCTATGTTTTTTGGGGTTTTCTTTCTTTTTTAGGGGTTATCCTGTTCTTGTTTGGGGTGTTTTCGACTTGTTTTGGGGTCTCCGTTGGGTTTTAGTTGGATTCTCGTTGGTCGTTAGGGTAAATGGGAGTGGATTGTGGGTTTTGAAGAAGATCAGGTGAGTTTAGGGTGGTTTTGCGGGGAAATTCATAGTGTTTGGTGTTTTTTCTTCTGATCCAGTTCTTTTCTGGGGTGTTTTTGAGGTGTTTTTGGGGTTTCCGTTGGGTTTCGTTGAGTTCCTAATGGGTTTTATGGTGGTTGGGAGTGGACATTTGGATTTGGAGAACATCAGGTACGTTTAGAGTGGTTTTGGGATTGGATCCGTGCTTTTTGGGGTTTTCTTTCGTTTTTGGGGGTGATCCTGTTCTTGTTTGGGGTGTTTTGGACGTGTTTTGGGTTCTCCGTTGGGTTTCGTTGTGTTTTCCGTGGTCATCATGGTGGAAAAGTGTAAATTGTGGGTTTTGGAGAACATCAGGTAGATTTAGGGTGTTTTTTGGGGTGGATCTATGTTTTTGGGGGATTTTCTTCCAGTTTTGGGGGTGATTCCGTTCTTGTTTGGGGTGTTTTTGACGTGTTTTGTGGTCTCTGTTTTGTTTCGTTGTGTTTTCCTTGTTCATTTTGGTGGAAAAGGCTGAATAGTGGGTTTTGGAGAACATCAGGTAGGTTTAGGGTGGTTTTGGGATTTGATCCGTGCTTTTTGGGGATTTTGTTCCCGTTTTGGGGGTGATTCCGTTCTTGTTTGTGGTGTTTTTGATGTGTTTTGGGTTCTCCGTTGGGTTTCGTTGGGTTTTCCGTTGGCATCATGGTGGAAAAGGGTAAATTGTGGGTTTTGGAGAACATCAGGTAGGTTTAGGGGGACTTTTGGGGTGGATTCATGGTATTTGTTTTTTTTTTTTTTCTGTTTTTCTGGGGTGATCCCGTTCTTTTTTGGTGTGTTTTTGATGTGTTTTGGGGTCTCCGTTGGGTTTTGTTGGGTTCTTGTTGGTCATCATGTTGGAAAAGTGTAAATTGTGGGTTTTGGAGAATATCAGGTGAGTTTAAGTTTTTCTGGGTGGTGAATCTATGGTTTTGGTTGAATTCTTCTGTTTTTTTTTTAGCGTTTTCTTCTGTTTTTGGGGTGGTCCCATTCTTGTTTGGGGTGTTTTTGACATATTTTGGGGTCTCCGTTGGTTTTTGTTGGGTTCTTGTTGTTCATCATGGTGGAAAAGGGTAAATTGTGGGTATTGGAGAACATCAGGTAGGTTTAGGGGGACTTTTGGGGTGGATCAACGGCTTTTAGGGTTTTCTTTCGGTTTTGGGGGTGATCCCGCTTTTTTTTGTGGTGTTTTTGACGTGTTTTGGGGTTTCCGTTGCGTTTCGTTGATTTCCTAATGTGTTTTAAGTTTGTTGGGAGTGGACTTTGGGATTTGGAGAACATCAGGTAGGTTTAGTGTGTTTTTGGGGTGGATCTATGTTTTTTGGGGTTTTCTTTCTTTTTTAGGGGTTATCCTGTTCTTGTTTGGGGTGTTTTCGACTTGTTTTGGGGTCTCCGTTGGGTTTTAGTTGGATTCTCGTTGGTCGTTAGGGTAAATGGGAGTGGATTGTGGGTTTTGAAGAAGATCAGGTGAGTTTAGGGTGGTTTTGCGGGGAAATTCATAGTGTTTGGTGTTTTTTCTTCTGATCCAGTTCTTTTCTGGGGTGTTTTTGAGGTGTTTTTGGGGTTTCCGTTGGGTTTCGTTGAGTTCCTAATGGGTTTTATGGTGGTTGGGAGTGGACATTTGGATTTGGAGAACATCAGGTACGTTTAGAGTGGTTTTGGGATTGGATCCGTGCTTTTTGGGGTTTTCTTTCGTTTTTGGGGGTGATCCTGTTCTTGTTTGGGGTGTTTTGGACGTGTTATGGGGTCTCCGTTGGGTTTCATTGGGTTTCTCGTGGTCATCATGGTGGAAAAGTGTAAATTGTGGGTTTTGGAGAACATCAGGTAGATTTAGGGTGTTTTTTGGGGTGGATCTATGTTTTTGGGGGATTTTCTTCCAGTTTTGGGGGTGATTCCGTTCTTGTTTGGGGTGTTTTTGACGTGTTTTGTGGTCTCTGTTTTGTTTCGTTGTGTTTTCCTTGTTCATTTTGGTGGAAAAGGCTGAATAGTGGGTTTTGGAGAACATCAGGTAGGTTTAGGGTGGTTTTGGGATTTGATCCGTGCTTTTTGGGGATTTTGTTCCAGTTTTGGGGGTGATTCCGTTCTTGTTTGTGGTGTTTTTGATGTGTTTTGGGTTCTCCGTTGGGTTTCGTTGGGTTTTCCGTTGGCATCATGGTGGAAAAGGGTAAATTGTGGGTTTTGGAGAACATCAGGTAGGTTTAGGGGGACTTTTGGGGTGGATTCATGGTATTTGTTTTTTTTTTTTTTCTGTTTTTCTGGGTTGATCCCGTTCTTTTTTGGTGTGTTTTTGATGTGTTTTGGGGTCTCCGTTGGGTTTTGTTGGGTTCTTGTTGGTCATCATGTTGGAAAAGTGTAAATTGTGGGTTTTGGAGAATATCAGGTGAGTTTAAGTTTTTCTGGGTGGTGAATCTATGGTTTTGGTTGAATTCTTCTGTTTTTTTTTTTTTTTTAGCGTTTTCTTCTGTTTTTGGGGTGGTCCCATTCTTGTTTGGGGTGTTTTTGACATATTTTGGGGTCTCCGTTGGTTTTTGTTGGGTTCTTGTTGTTCATCATGGTGGAAAAGGGTAAATTGTGGGTATTGGAGAACATCAGGTAGGTTTAGGGGGACTTTTGGGGTGGATCAACGGCTTTTAGGGTTTTCTTTCGGTTTTGGGGGTGATCCCGCTTTTTTTTGTGGTGTTTTTGACGTGTTTTGGGGTTTCCGTTGCGTTTCGTTGATTTCCTAATGTGTTTTAAGTTTGTTGGGAGTGGACTTTGGGATTTGGAGAACATCAGGTAGGTTTAGTGTGTTTTTGGGGTGGATCTATGTTTTTTGGGGTTTTCTTTCTTTTTTAGGGGTTATCCTGTTCTTGTTTGGGGTGTTTTCGACTTGTTTTGGGGTCTCCGTTGGGTTTTAGTTGGATTCTCGTTGGTCGTTAGGGTAAATGGGAGTGGATTGTGGGTTTTGAAGAAGATCAGGTGAGTTTAGGGTGGTTTTGCGGGGAAATTCATAGTGTTTGGTGTTTTTTCTTCTGATCCAGTTCTTTTCTGGGGTGTTTTTGAGGTGTTTTTGGGGTTTCCGTTGGGTTTCGTTGAGTTCCTAATGGGTTTTATGGTGGTTGGGAGTGGACATTTGGATTTGGAGAACATCAGGTACGTTTAGAGTGGTTTTGGGATTGGATCCGTGCTTTTTGGGGTTTTCTTTCGTTTTTGGGGGTGATCCTGTTCTTGTTTGGGGTGTTTTGGACGTGTTTTGGGTTCTCCGTTGGGTTTCGTTGTGTTTTCCGTGGTCATCATGGTGGAAAAGTGTAAATTGTGGGTTTTGGAGAACATCAGGTAGATTTAGGGTGTTTTTTGGGGTGGATCTATGTTTTTGGGGGATTTTCTTCCAGTTTTGGGGGTGATTCCGTTCTTGTTTGGGGTGTTTTTGACGTGTTTTGTGGTCTCTGTTTTGTTTCGTTGTGTTTTCCTTGTTCATTTTGGTGGAAAAGGCTGAATAGTGGGTTTTGGAGAACATCAGGTAGGTTTAGGGTGGTTTTGGGATTTGATCCGTGCTTTTTGGGGATTTTGTTCCCGTTTTGGGGGTGATTCCGTTCTTGTTTGTGGTGTTTTTGATGTGTTTTGGGTTCTCCGTTGGGTTTCGTTGGGTTTTCCGTTGGCATCATGGTGGAAAAGGGTAAATTGTGGGTTTTGGAGAACATCAGGTAGGTTTAGGGGGACTTTTGGGGTGGATTCATGGTATTTGTTTTTTTTTTTTTTCTGTTTTTCTGGGGTGATCCCGTTCTTTTTTGGTGTGTTTTTGATGTGTTTTGGGGTCTCCGTTGGGTTTTGTTGGGTTCTTGTTGGTCATCATGTTGGAAAAGTGTAAATTGTGGGTTTTGGAGAATATCAGGTGAGTTTAAGTTTTTCTGGGTGGTGAATCTATGGTTTTGGTTGAATTCTTCTGTTTTTTTTTTTAGCGTTTTCTTCTGTTTTTGGGGTGGTCCCATTCTTGTTTGGGGTGTTTTTGACATATTTTGGGGTCTCCGTTGGTTTTTGTTGGGTTCTTGTTGTTCATCATGGTGGAAAAGGGTAAATTGTGGGTATTGGAGAACATCAGGTAGGTTTAGGGGGACTTTTGGGGTGGATCAACGGCTTTTAGGGTTTTCTTTCGGTTTTGGGGGTGATCCCGCTTTTTTTTGTGGTGTTTTTGACGTGTTTTGGGGTTTCCGTTGCGTTTCGTTGATTTCCTAATGTGTTTTAAGTTTGTTGGGAGTGGACTTTGGGATTTGGAGAACATCAGGTAGGTTTCGTGTGTTTTTGGGGTGGATCTATGTTTTTTGGGGTTTTCTTTCTTTTTTAGGGGTTATCCTGTTCTTGTTTGGGGTGTTTTCGACTTGTTTTGGGGTCTCCGTTGGGTTTTAGTTGGATTCTCGTTGGTCGTTAGGGTAAATGGGAGTGGATTGTGGGTTTTGAAGAAGATCAGGTGAGTTTAGGGTGGTTTTGCGGGGAAATTCATAGTGTTTGGTGTTTTTTCTTCTGATCCAGTTCTTTTCTGGGGTGTTTTTGAGGTGTTTTTGGGGTTTCCGTTGCGTTTCGTTGAGTTCCTAATGGGTTTTATGGTGGTTGGGAGTGGACATTTGGATTTGGAGAACATCAGGTACGTTTAGAGTGGTTTTGGGATTGGATCCGTGCTTTTTGGGGTTTTCTTTCGTTTTTGGGGGTGATCCTGTTCTTGTTTGGGGTGTTTTGGATGTGTTTTGGGTTCTCCGTTGGGTTTCGTTGTGTTTTCCGTGGTCATCATGGTGGAAAAGTGTAAATTGTGGGTTTTGGAGAACATCAGGTAGGTTTAGGGTGTTTTTTGGGGTGGATCTATGTTTTTGGGGGATTTTCTTCCAGTTTTGGGGGTGATTCCGTTCTTGTTTGGGGTGTTTTTGACGTGTTTTGTGGTCTCTGTTTTGTTTCGTTGTGTTTTCCTTGTTCATTTTGGTGGAAAAGGCTGAATAGTGGGTTTTGGAGAACATCAGGTAGGTTTAGGGTGGTTTTGGGATTTGATCCGTGCTTTTTGGGGATTTTGTTCCCGTTTTGGGGGTGATTCCGTTCTTGTTTGTGGTGTTTTTGATGTGTTTTGGGTTCTCCGTTGGGTTTCGTTGGGTTTTCCGTTGGCATCATGGTGGAAAAGGGTAAATTGTGGGTTTTGGAGAACATCAGGTAGGTTTAGGGGGACTTTTGGGGTGGATTCATGGTATTTGTTTTTTTTTTTTTTCTGTTTTTCTGGGGTGATCCCGTTCTTTTTTGGTGTGTTTTTGATGTGTTTTGGGGTCTCCGTTGGGTTTTGTTGGGTTCTTGTTGGTCATCATGTTGGAAAAGTGTAAATTGTGGGTTTTGGAGAATATCAGGTGAGTTTAAGTTTTTCTGGGTGGTGAATCTATGGTTTTGGTTGAATTCTTCTGTTTTTTTTTTAGCGTTTTCTTCTGTTTTTGGGGTGGTCCCATTCTTGTTTGGGGTGTTTTTGACATATTTTGGGGTCTCCGTTGGTTTTTGTTGGGTTCTTGTTGTTCATCATGGTGGAAAAGGGTAAATTGTGGGTATTGGAGAACATCAGGTAGGTTTAGGGGGACTTTTGGGGTGGATCAACGGCTTTTAGGGTTTTCTTTCGGTTTTGGGGGTGATCCCGCTTTTTTTTGTGGTGTTTTTGACGTGTTTTGGGGTTTCCGTTGCGTTTCGTTGATTTCCTAATGTGTTTTAAGTTTGTTGGGAGTGGACTTTGGGATTTGGAGAACATCAGGTAGGTTTAGTGTGTTTTTGGGGTGGATCTATGTTTTTTGGGGTTTTCTTTCTTTTTTAGGGGTTATCCTGTTCTTGTTTGGGGTGTTTTCGACTTGTTTTGGGGTCTCCGTTGGGTTTTAGTTGGATTCTCGTTGGTCGTTAGGGTAAATGGGAGTGGATTGTGGGTTTTGAAGAAGATCAGGTGAGTTTAGGGTGGTTTTGCGGGGAAATTCATAGTGTTTGGTGTTTTTTCTTCTGATCCAGTTCTTTTCTGGGGTGTTTTTGAGGTGTTTTTGGGGTTTCCGTTGGGTTTCGTTGAGTTCCTAATGGGTTTTATGGTGGTTGGGAGTGGACATTTGGATTTGGAGAACATCAGGTACGTTTAGAGTGGTTTTGGGATTGGATCCGTGCTTTTTGGGGTTTTCTTTCGTTTTTGGGGGTGATCCTGTTCTTGTTTGGGGTGTTTTTGACGTGTTTTGTGGTCTCTGTTTTGTTTCGTTGTGTTTTCCTTGTTCATTTTGGTGGAAAAGGCTGAATAGTGGGTTTTGGAGAACATCAGGTAGGTTTAGGGTGGTTTTGGGATTTGATCCGTGCTTTTTGGGGATTTTGTTCCAGTTTTGGGGGTGATTCCGTTCTTGTTTGTGGTGTTTTTGATGTGTTTTGGGTTCTCCGTTGGGTTTCGTTGGGTTTTCCGTGGTCATCATGGTGGAAAAGGGTAAATTGTGGGTTTTGGAGAACATCAGGTAGGTTTAGGGTTTTTTTGGGGTGGATCTATGTTTTTGGGGGATTTTCTTCCAGTTTTGGGGGTGATTCCGTTCTTGTTTGGGGTGTTTTTGACGTGTTTTGTGGTCTCTGTTTTGTTTCGTTGTGTTTTCCTTGTTCATTTTGGTGGAAAAGGTTGAATAGTGGGTTTTGGAGAACATCAGGTAGGTTTAGGGTGGTTTTGGGATTTGATCCGTGCTTTTTGGGGATTTTGTTCCAGTTTTGGGGGTGATTCCGTTCTTGTTTGTGGTGTTTTTGATGTGTTTTGGGTTCTCCGTTGGGTTTCGTTGGGTTTTCCGTTGGCATCATGGTGGAAAAGGGTAAATTGTGGGTTTTGGAGAACATCAGGTAGGTTTAGGGGGACTTTTGGGGTGGATTCATGGTATTTGTTTTTTTTTTTTTTCTGTTTTTCTGGGTTGATCCCGTTCTTTTTTGGTGTGTTTTTGATGTGTTTTGGGGTCTCCGTTGGGTTTTGTTGGGTTCTTGTTGGTCATCATGTTGGAAAAGTGTAAATTGTGGGTTTTGGAGAATATCAGGTGAGTTTAAGTTTTTCTGGGTGGTGAATCTATGGTTTTGGTTGAATTCTTCTGTTTTTTTTTTTTAGCGTTTTCTTCTGTTTTTGGGGTGGTCCCATTCTTGTTTGGGGTGTTTTTGACATATTTTGGGGTCTCCGTTGGTTTTTGTTGGGTTCTTGTTGTTCATCATGGTGGAAAAGGGTAAATTGTGGGTATTGGAGAACATCAGGTAGGTTTAGGGGGACTTTTGGGGTGGATCAACGGCTTTTAGGGTTTTCTTTCGGTTTTGGGGGTGATCCCGCTTTTTTTTGTGGTGTTTTTGACGTGTTTTGGGGTTTCCGTTGCGTTTCGTTGATTTCCTAATGTGTTTTAAGTTTGTTGGGAGTGGACTTTGGGATTTGGAGAACATCAGGTAGGTTTCGTGTGTTTTTGGGGTGGATCTATGTTTTTTGGGGTTTTCTTTCTTTTTTAGGGGTTATCCTGTTCTTGTTTGGGGTGTTTTCGACTTGTTTTGGGGTCTCCGTTGGGTTTTAGTTGGATTCTCGTTGGTCGTTAGGGTAAATGGGAGTGGATTGTGGGTTTTGAAGAAGATCAGGTGAGTTTAGGGTGGTTTTGCGGGGAAATTCATAGTGTTTGGTGTTTTTTCTTCTGATCCAGTTCTTTTCTGGGGTGTTTTTGAGGTGTTTTTGGGGTTTCCGTTGGGTTTCGTTGAGTTCCTAATGGGTTTTATGGTGGTTGGGAGTGGACATTTGGATTTGGAGAACATCAGGTACGTTTAGAGTGGTTTTGGGATTGGATCCGTGCTTTTTGGGGTTTTCTTTCGTTTTTGGGGGTGATCCTGTTCTTGTTTGGGGTGTTTTGGACGTGTTTTGGGTTCTCCGTTGGGTTTCGTTGTGTTTTCCGTGGTCATCATGGTGGAAAAGTGTAAATTGTGGGTTTTGGAGAACATCAGGTAGGTTTAGGGTGTTTTTTGGGGTGGATCTATGTTTTTGGGGGATTTTCTTCCAGTTTTGGGGGTGATTCCGTTCTTGTTTGGGGTGTTTTTGACGTGTTTTGTGGTCTCTGTTTTGTTTCGTTGTGTTTTCCTTGTTCATTTTGGTGGAAAAGGCTGAATAGTGGGTTTTGGAGAACATCAGGTAGGTTTAGGGTGGTTTTGGGATTTGATCCGTGCTTTTTGGGGATTTTGTTCCAGTTTTGGGGGTGATTCCGTTCTTGTTTGTGGTGTTTTTGATGTGTTTTGGGTTCTCCGTTGGGTTTCGTTGGGTTTTCCGTTGGCATCATGGTGGAAAAGGGTAAATTGTGGGTTTTGGAGAACATCAGGTAGGTTTAGGGGGACTTTTGGGGTGGATTCATGGTATTTGTTTTTTTTTTTTTTTCTGTTTTTCTGGGGTGATCCCGTTCTTTTTTGGTGTGTTTTTGATGTGTTTTGGGGTCTCCGTTGGGTTTTGTTGGGTTCTTGTTGGTCATCATGTTGGAAAAGTGTAAATTGTGGGTTTTGGAGAATATCAGGTGAGTTTAAGTTTTTCTGGGTGGTGAATCTATGGTTTTGGTTGAATTCTTCTGTTTTTTTTTAGCGTTTTCTTCTGTTTTTGGGGTGGTCCCATTCTTGTTTGGGGTGTTTTTGACATATTTTGGGGTCTCCGTTGGTTTTTGTTGGGTTCTTGTTGTTCATCATGGTGGAAAAGGGTAAATTGTGGGTATTGGAGAACATCAGGTAGGTTTAGGGGGACTTTTGGGGTGGATCAACGGCTTTTAGGGTTTTCTTTCGGTTTTGGGGGTGATCCCGCTTTTTTTTGTGGTGTTTTTGACGTGTTTTGGGGTTTCCGTTGCGTTTCGTTGATTTCCTAATGTGTTTTAAGTTTGTTGGGAGTGGACTTTGGGATTTGGAGAACATCAGGTAGGTTTAGTGTGTTTTTGGGGTGGATCTATGTTTTTTGGGGTTTTCTTTCTTTTTTAGGGGTTATCCTGTTCTTGTTTGGGGTGTTTTCGACTTGTTTTGGGGTCTCCGTTGGGTTTTAGTTGGATTCTCGTTGGTCGTTAGGGTAAATGGGAGTGGATTGTGGGTTTTGAAGAAGATCAGGTGAGTTTAGGGTGGTTTTGCGGGGAAATTCATAGTGTTTGGTGTTTTTTCTTCTGATCCAGTTCTTTTCTGGGGTGTTTTTGAGGTGTTTTTGGGGTTTCCGTTGGGTTTCGTTGAGTTCCTAATGGGTTTTATGGTGGTTGGGAGTGGACATTTGGATTTGGAGAACATCAGGTACGTTTAGAGTGGTTTTGGGATTGGATCCGTGCTTTTTGGGTTTTTCTTTCGTTTTTGGGGGTGATCCTGTTCTTGTTTGGGGTGTTTTGGACGTGTTTTGGGTTCTCCGTTGGGTTTCGTTGTGTTTTCCGTGGTCATCATGGTGGAAAAGTGTAAATTGTGGGTTTTGGAGAACATCAGGTAGGTTTAGGGTTTTTTTGGGGTGGATCTATGTTTTTGGGGGATTTTCTTCCAGTTTTGGGGGTGATTCCGTTCTTGTTTGGGGTGTTTTTGACGTGTTTTGTGGTCTCTGTTTTGTTTCGTTGTGTTTTCCTTGTTCATTTTGGTGGAAAAGGCTGAATAGTGGGTTTTGGAGAACATCAGGTAGGTTTAGGGTGGTTTTGGGATTTGATCCGTGCTTTTGGGGGATTTTGTTCCAGTTTTGGGGGTGATTCCGTTCTTGTTTGTGGTGTTTTTGATGTGTTTTGGGTTCTCCGTTGGGTTTCGTTGGGTTTTCCGTTGGCATCATGGTGGAAAAGGGTAAATTGTGGGTTTTGGAGAACATCAGGTAGGTTTAGGGGGACTTTTGGGGTGGATTCATGGTATTTGTTTTTTTTTTTTTTCTGTTTTTCTGGGTTGATCCCGTTCTTTTTTGGTGTGTTTTTGATGTGTTTTGGGGTCTCCGTTGGGTTTTGTTGGGTTCTTGTTGGTCATCATGTTGGAAAAGTGTAAATTGTGGGTTTTGGAGAATATCAGGTGAGTTTAAGTTTTTCTGGGTGGTGAATCTATGGTTTTGGTTGAATTCTTCTGTTTTTTTTTTTAGCGTTTTCTTCTGTTTTTGGGGTGGTCCCATTCTTGTTTGGGGTGTTTTTGACATATTTTGGGGTCTCCGTTGGTTTTTGTTGGGTTCTTGTTGTTCATCATGGTGGAAAAGGGTAAATTGTGGGTATTGGAGAACATCAGGTAGGTTTAGGGGGACTTTTGGGGTGGATCAACGGCTTTTAGGGTTTTCTTTCGGTTTTGGGGGTGATCCCGCTTTTTTTTGTGGTGTTTTTGACGTGTTTTGGGGTTTCCGTTGCGTTTCGTTGATTTCCTAATGTGTTTTAAGTTTGTTGGGAGTGGACTTTGGGATTTGGAGAACATCAGGTAGGTTTCGTGTGTTTTTGGGGTGGATCTATGTTTTTTGGGGTTTTCTTTCTTTTTTAGGGGTTATCCTGTTCTTGTTTGGGGTGTTTTCGACTTGTTTTGGGGTCTCCGTTGGGTTTTAGTTGGATTCTCGTTGGTCGTTAGGGTAAATGGGAGTGGATTGTGGGTTTTGAAGAAGATCAGGTGAGTTTAGGGTGGTTTTGCGGGGAAATTCAGTGTTTGGTGTTTTTTCTTCTGATCCAGTTCTTTTCTGGGGTGTTTTTGAGGTGTTTTTGGGGTTTCCGTTGGGTTTCGTTGAGTTCCTAATGGGTTTTATGGTGGTTGGGAGTGGACATTTGGATTTGGAGAACATCAGGTACGTTTAGAGTGGTTTTGGGATTGGATCCGTGCTTTTTGGGGTTTTCTTTCGTTTTTGGGGGTGATCCTGTTCTTGTTTGGGGTGTTTTGGACGTGTTTTGGGTTCTCCGTTGGGTTTCGTTGTGTTTTCCGTGGTCATCATGGTGGAAAAGTGTAAATTGTGGGTTTTGGAGAACATCAGGTAGGTTTAGGGTGTTTTTTGGGGTGGATCTATGTTTTTGGGGGATTTTCTTCCAGTTTTGGGGGTGATTCCGTTCTTGTTTGGGGTGTTTTTGACGTGTTTTGTGGTCTCTGTTTTGTTTCGTTGTGTTTTCCTTGTTCATTTTGGTGGAAAAGGCTGAATAGTGGGTTTTGGAGAACATCAGGTAGGTTTAGGGTGGTTTTGGGATTTGATCCGTGCTTTTTGGGGATTTTGTTCCAGTTTTGGGGGTGATTCCGTTCTTGTTTGTGGTGTTTTTGATGTGTTTTGGGTTCTCCGTTGGGTTTCGTTGGGTTTTCCGTTGGCATCATGGTGGAAAAGGGTAAATTGTGGGTTTTGGAGAACATCAGGTAGGTTTAGGGGGACTTTTGGGGTGGATTCATGGTATTTGTTTTTTTTTTTTTTCTGTTTTTCTGGGGTGATCCCGTTCTTTTTTGGTGTGTTTTTGATGTGTTTTGGGGTCTCCGTTGGGTTTTGTTGGGTTCTTGTTGGTCATCATGTTGGAAAAGTGTAAATTGTGGGTTTTGGAGAATATCAGGTGAGTTTAAGTTTTTCTGGGTGGTGAATCTATGGTTTTGGTTGAATTCTTCTGTTTTTTTTTAGCGTTTTCTTCTGTTTTTGGGGTGGTCCCATTCTTGTTTGGGGTGTTTTTGACATATTTTGGGGTCTCCGTTGGTTTTTGTTGGGTTCTTGTTGTTCATCATGGTGGAAAAGGGTAAATTGTGGGTATTGGAGAACATCAGGTAGGTTTAGGGGGACTTTTGGGGTGGATCAACGGCTTTTAGGGTTTTCTTTCGGTTTTGGGGGTGATCCCGCTTTTTTTTTGTGGTGTTTTTGACGTGTTTTGGGGTTTCCGTTGCGTTTCGTTGATTTCCTAATGTGTTTTAAGTTTGTTGGGAGTGGACTTTGGGATTTGGAGAACATCAGGTAGGTTTAGTGTGTTTTTGGGGTGGATCTATGTTTTTTGGGGTTTTCTTTCTTTTTTAGGGGTTATCCTGTTCTTGTTTGGGGTGTTTTCGACTTGTTTTGGGGTCTCCGTTGGGTTTTAGTTGGATTCTCGTTGGTCGTTAGGGTAAATGGGAGTGGATTGTGGGTTTTGAAGAAGATCAGGTGAGTTTAGGGTGGTTTTGCGGGGAAATTCATAGTGTTTGGTGTTTTTTCTTCTGATCCAGTTCTTTTCTGGGGTGTTTTTGAGGTGTTTTTGGGGTTTCCGTTGGGTTTCGTTGAGTTCCTAATGGGTTTTATGGTGGTTGGGAGTGGACATTTGGATTTGGAGAACATCAGGTACGTTTAGAGTGGTTTTGGGATTGGATCCGTGCTTTTTGGGGTTTTCTTTCGTTTTTGGGGGTGATCCTGTTCTTGTTTGGGGTGTTTTTGACGTGTTTTGTGGTCTCTGTTTTGTTTCGTTGTGTTTTCCTTGTTCATTTTGGTGGAAAAGGCTGAATAGTGGGTTTTGGAGAACATCAGGTAGGTTTAGGGTGGTTTTGGGATTTGATCCGTGCTTTTTGGGGATTTTGTTCCAGTTTTGGGGGTGATTCCGTTCTTGTTTGTGGTGTTTTTGATGTGTTTTGGGTTCTCCGTTGGGTTTCGTTGGGTTTTCCGTGGTCATCATGGTGGAAAAGGGTAAATTGTGGGTTTTGGAGAACATCAGGTAGGTTTAGGGTTTTTTTGGGGTGGATCTATGTTTTTGGGGGAGTTTCTTCCAGTTTTGGGGGTGATTCCGTTCTTGTTTGTGGTGTTTTTGACGTGTTTTGTGGTCTCTGTTTTGTTTCGTTGTGTTTTCCTTGTTCATTTTGGTGGAAAAGGCTGAATAGTGGGTTTTGGAGAACATCAGGTAGGTTTAGGGTGGTTTTGGGATTTGATCCGTGCTTTTTGGGGATTTTGTTCCAGTTTTGGGGGTGATTCCGTTCTTGTTTGTGGTGTTTTTGATGTGTTTTGGGTTCTCCGTTGGGTTTCGTTGGGTTTTCCGTTGGCATCATGGTGGAAAAGGGTAAATTGTGGGTTTTGGAGAACATCAGGTAGGTTTAGGGGGACTTTTGGGGTGGATTCATGGTATTTGTTTTTTTTTTTTTTTTCTGTTTTTCTGGGTTGATCCCGTTCTTTTTTGGTGTGTTTTTGATGTGTTTTGGGGTCTCCGTTGGGTTTTGTTGGGTTCTTGTTGGTCATCATGTTGGAAAAGTGTAAATTGTGGGTTTTGGAGAATATCAGGTGAGTTTAAGTTTTTCTGGGTGGTGAATCTATGGTTTTGGTTGAATTCTTCTGTTTTTTTTTAGCGTTTTCTTCTGTTTTTGGGGTGGTCCCATTCTTGTTTGGGGTGTTTTTGACATATTTTGGGGTCTCCGTTGGTTTTTGTTGGGTTCTTGTTGTTCATCATGGTGGAAAAGGGTAAATTGTGGGTATTGGAGAACATCAGGTAGGTTTAGGGGGACTTTTGGGGTGGATCAACGGCTTTTAGGGTTTTCTTTCGGTTTTGGGGGTGATCCCGCTTTTTTTTGTGGTGTTTTTGACGTGTTTTGGGGTTTCCGTTGCGTTTCGTTGATTTCCTAATGTGTTTTAAGTTTGTTGGGAGTGGACTTTGGGATTTGGAGAACATCAGGTAGGTTTAGTGTGTTTTTGGGGTGGATCTATGTTTTTTGGGGTTTTCTTTCTTTTTTAGGGGTTATCCTGTTCTTGTTTGGGGTGTTTTCGACTTGTTTTGGGGTCTCCGTTGGGTTTTAGTTGGATTCTCGTTGGTCGTTAGGGTAAATGGGAGTGGATTGTGGGTTTTGAAGAAGATCAGGTGAGTTTAGGGTGGTTTTGCGGGGAAATTCATAGTGTTTGGTGTTTTTTCTTCTGATCCAGTTCTTTTCTGGGGTGTTTTTGAGGTGTTTTTGGGGTTTCCGTTGGGTTTCGTTGAGTTCCTAATGGGTTTTATGGTGGTTGGGAGTGGACATTTGGATTTGGAGAACATCAGGTACGTTTAGAGTGGTTTTGGGATTGGATCCGTGCTTTTTGGGGTTTTCTTTCGTTTTTGGGGGTGATCCTGTTCTTGTTTGGGGTGTTTTGGACGTGTTTTGGGTTCTCCGTTGGGTTTCGTTGTGTTTTCCGTGGTCATCATGGTGGAAAAGTGTAAATTGTGGGTTTTGGAGAACATCAGGTAGGTTTAGGGTGTTTTTTGGGGTGGATCTATGTTTTTGGGGGATTTTCTTCCAGTTTTGGGGGTGATTCCGTTCTTGTTTGGGGTGTTTTTGACATGTTTTGTGGTCTCTGTTTTGTTTCGTTGTGTTTTCCTTGTTCATTTTGGTGGAAAAGGCTGAATAGTGGGTTTTGGAGAACATCAGGTAGGTTTAGGGTGGTTTTGGGATTTGATCCGTGCTTTTTGGGGATTTTGTTCCAGTTTTGGGGGTGATTCCGTTCTTGTTTGTGGTGTTTTTGATGTGTTTTGGGTTCTCCGTTGGGTTTCGTTGGGTTTTCCGTTGGCATCATGGTGGAAAAGGGTAAATTGTGGGTTTTGGAGAACATCAGGTAGGTTTAGGGGGACTTTTGGGGTGGATTCATGGTATTTGTTTTTTTTTTTTTTTCTGTTTTTCTGGGGTGATCCCGTTCTTTTTTGGTGTGTTTTTGATGTGTTTTGGGGTCTCCGTTGGGTTTTGTTGGGTTCTTGTTGGTCATCATGTTGGAAAAGTGTAAATTGTGGGTTTTGGAGAATATCAGGTGAGTTTAAGTTTTTCTGGGTGGTGAATCTATGGTTTTGGTTGAATTCTTCTGTTTTTTTTTTTTTAGCGTTTTCTTCTGTTTTTGGGGTGGTCCCATTCTTGTTTGGGGTGTTTTTGACATATTTTGGGGTCTCCGTTGGTTTTTGTTGGGTTCTTGTTGTTCATCATGGTGGAAAAGGGTAAATTGTGGGTATTGGAGAACATCAGGTAGGTTTAGGGGGACTTTTGGGGTGGATCAACGGCTTTTAGGGTTTTCTTTCGGTTTTGGGGGTGATCCCGCTTTTTTTTGTGGTGTTTTTGACGTGTTTTGGGGTTTCCGTTGCGTTTCGTTGATTTCCTAATGTGTTTTAAGTTTGTTGGGAGTGGACTTTGGGATTTGGAGAACATCAGGTAGGTTTAGTGTGTTTTTGGGGTGGATCTATGTTTTTTGGGGTTTTCTTTCTTTTTTAGGGGTTATCCTGTTCTTGTTTGGGGTGTTTTCGACTTGTTTTGGGGTCTCCGTTGGGTTTTAGTTGGATTCTCGTTGGTCGTTAGGGTAAATGGGAGTGGATTGTGGGTTTTGAAGAAGATCAGGTGAGTTTAGGGTGGTTTTGCGGGGAAATTCATAGTGTTTGGTGTTTTTTCTTCTGATCCAGTTCTTTTCTGGGGTGTTTTTGAGGTGTTTTTGGGGTTTCCGTTGGGTTTCGTTGAGTTCCTAATGGGTTTTATGGTGGTTGGGAGTGGACATTTGGATTTGGAGAACATCAGGTACGTTTAGAGTGGTTTTGGGATTGGATCCGTGCTTTTTGGGGTTTTCTTTCGTTTTTGGGGGTGATCCTGTTCTTGTTTGGGGTGTTTTGGACGTGTTATGGGGTCTCCGTTGGGTTTCATTGGGTTTCTCGTGGTCATCATGGTGGAAAAGTGTAAATTGTGGGTTTTGGAGAACATCAGGTAGATTTAGGGTGTTTTTTGGGGTGGATCTATGTTTTTGGGGGATTTTCTTCCAGTTTTGGGGGTGATTCCGTTCTTGTTTGGGGTGTTTTTGACGTGTTTTGTGGTCTCTGTTTTGTTTCGTTGTGTTTTCCTTGTTCATTTTGGTGGAAAAGGCTGAATAGTGGGTTTTGGAGAACATCAGGTAGGTTTAGGGTGGTTTTGGGATTGGATCCGTGCTTTTTGGGGATTTTGTTCCAGTTTTGGGGGTGATTCCGTTCTTGTTTGGGGTGTTTTTGATGTGTTTTGGGTTCTCCGTTGGGTTTCGTTGGGTTTTCCGTGGTCATCATGGTGGAAAAGGGTAAATTGTGGGTTTTGGAGAACATCAGGTAGGTTTAGGGTTTTTTTGGGGTGGATCTATGTTTTTGGGGGAGTTTCTTCCAGTTTTGGGGGTGATTCCGTTCTTGTTTGGGGTGTTTTTGACGTGTTTTGTGGTCTCTGTTTTGTTTCGTTGTGTTTTCCTTGTTCATTTTGGTGGAAAAGGCTGAATAGTGGGTTTTGGAGAACATCAGGTAGGTTTAGGGTGGTTTTGGGATTTGATCCGTGCTTTTTGGGGATTTTGTTCCCGTTTTGGGGGTGATTCCGTTCTTGTTTGTGGTGTTTTTGATGTGTTTTGGGTTCTCCGTTGGGTTTCGTTGGGTTTTCCGTTGGCATCATGGTGGAAAAGGGTAAATTGTGGGTTTTGGAGAACATCAGGTAGGTTTAGGGGGACTTTTGGGGTGGATTCATGGTATTTGTTCTTTTTTTTTTTTCTGTTTTTCTGGGGTGATCCCGTTCTTTTTTGGTGTGTTTTTGATGCGTTTTGGGGTCTCCGTTGGGTTTTGTTGGGTTCTTGTTGGTCATCATGTTGGAAAAGTGTAAATTGTGGGTTTTGGAGAATATCAGGTGAGTTTAAGTTTTTCTGGGTGGTGAATCTATGGTTTTGGTTGAATTCTTCTGTTTTTTTTTAGCGTTTTCTTCTGTTTTTGGGGTGGTCCCATTCTTGTTTGGGGTGTTTTTGACATATTTTGGGGTCTCCGTTGGTTTTTGTTGGGTTCTTGTTGTTCATCATGGTGGAAAAGGGTAAATTGTGGGTATTGGAGAACATCAGGTAGGTTTAGGGGGACTATTGGGGTGGATCAACGGCTTTTAGGGTTTTCTTTCGGTTTTGGGGGTGATCCCGCTTTTTTTTGTGGTGTTTTTGACGTGTTTTGGGGTTTCCGTTGCGTTTCGTTGATTTCCTAATGTGTTTTAAGTTTGTTGGGAGTGGACTTTGGGATTTGGAGAACATCAGGTAGGTTTAGTGTGTTTTTGGGGTGGATCTATGTTTTTTGGGGTTTTCTTTCTTTTTTAGGGGTTATCCTGTTCTTGTTTGGGGTGTTTTCGACTTGTTTTGGGGTCTCCGTTGGGTTTTAGTTGGATTCTCGTTGGTCGTTAGGGTAAATGGGAGTGGATTGTGGGTTTTGAAGAAGATCAGGTGAGTTTAGGGTGGTTTTGCGGGGAAATTCATAGTGTTTGGTGTTTTTTCTTCTGATCCAGTTCTTTTCTGGGGTGTTTTTGAGGTGTTTTTGGGGTTTCCGTTGGGTTTCGTTGAGTTCCTAATGGGTTTTATGGTGGTTGGGAGTGGACATTTGGATTTGGAGAACATCAGGTACGTTTAGAGTGGTTTTGGGATTGGATCCGTGCTTTTTGGGGTTTTCTTTCGTTTTTGGGGGTGATCCTGTTCTTGTTTGGGGTGTTTTGGACGTGTATTGGGTTCTCCATTGGGTTTTGTTGTGTTTTCCGTGGTCATCATGGTGGAAAAGGGTAAATTGTGGGTTTTGGAGAACATCAGGTAGGTTTAGGGTGTTTTTTGGGGTGGATCTATGTTTTTGGGGGATTTTCTTCCAGTTTTGGGGGTGATTCCGTTCTTGTTTGGGGTGTTTTTGACGTGTTTTGTGGTCTCTGTTTTGTTTCGTTGTGTTTTCCTTGTTCATTTTGGTGGAAAAGGCTGAATAGTGGGTTTTGGAGAACATCAGGTAGGTTTAGGGTGGTTTTGGGATTTGATCCGTGCTTTTTGGGGATTTTGTTCCCGTTTTGGGGGTGATTCCGTTCTTGTTTGTGGTGTTTTTGATGTGTTTTGGGTTCTCCGTTGGGTTTTGTTGGGTTCTTGTTGGTCATCATTTTGGAAAAGTGTAAATTGTGGGTTTTGGAGAATATCAGGTGAGTTTAAGTTTTTCTGGGTGGTGTATCTATGGTTTTGGTTGAATTCTTCTGTTTTTTTTTAGCGTTTTCTTCTGTTTTTGGGGTGGTCCCATTCTTGTTTGGGGTGTTTTTGACATATTTTGGGGTCTCCGTTGGTTTTTGTTGGGTTCTTGTTGTTCATCATGGTGGAAAAGGGTAAATTGTGGGTATTGGAGAACATCAGGTAGGTTTAGGGGGACTTTTGGGGTGGATCAACGGCTTTTAGGGTTTTCTTTCGGTTTTGGGGGTGATCCCGCTTTTTTTTGTGGTGTTTTTGACGTGTTTTGGGGTTTCCGTTGCGTTTCGTTGATTTCCTAATGTGTTTTAAGTTTGTTGGGAGTGGACTTTGGGATTTGGAGAACATCAGGTAGGTTTAGTGTGTTTTTGGGGTGGATCTATGTTTTTTGGGGTTTTCTTTCTTTTTTAGGGGTTATCCTGTTCTTGTTTGGGGTGTTTTCGACTTGTTTTGGGGTCTCCGTTGGGTTTTAGTTGGATTCTCGTTGGTCGTTAGGGTAAATGGGAGTGGATTGTGGGTTTTGAAGAAGATCAGGTGAGTTTAGGGTGGTTTTGCGGGGAAATTCATAGTGTTTGGTGTTTTTTCTTCTGATCCAGTTCTTTTCTGGGGTGTTTTTGAGGTGTTTTTGGGGTTTCCGTTGGGTTTCGTTGAGTTCCTAATGGGTTTTATGGTGGTTGGGAGTGGACATTTGGATTTGGAGAACATCAGGTACGTTTAGAGTGGTTTTGGGATTGGATCCGTGCTTTTTGGGGTTTTCTTTCGTTTTTGGGGGTGATCCTGTTCTTGTTTGGGGTGTTTTGGACGTGTTTTGGGTTCTCCGTTGGGTTTCGTTGTGTTTTCCGTGGTCATCATGGTGGAAAAGTGTAAATTGTGGGTTTTGGAGAACATCAGGTAGGTTTAGGGTGTTTTTTGGGGTGGATCTATGTTTTTGGGGGATTTTCTTCCAGTTTTGGGGGTGATTCCGTTCTTGTTTGGGGTGTTTTTGACGTGTTTTGTGGTCTCTGTTTTGTTTCGTTGTGTTTTCCTTGTTCATTTTGGTGGAAAAGGCTGAATAGTGGGTTTTGGAGAACATCAGGTAGGTTTAGGGTGGTTTTGGGATTTGATCCGTGCTTTTTGGGGATTTTGTTCCCGTTTTGGGGGTGATTCCGTTCTTGTTTGTGGTGTTTTTGATGTGTTTTGGGTTCTCCGTTGGGTTTCGTTGGGTTTTCCGTTGGCATCATGGTGGAAAAGGGTAAATTGTGGGTTTTGGAGAACATCAGGTAGGTTTAGGGGGACTTTTGGGGTGGATTCATGGTATTTGTTTTTTTTTTTTTCTGTTTTTCTGGGTTGATCCCGTTCTTTTTGGGTGTGTTTTTGATGTGTTTTGGGGTCTCCGTTGGGTTTTGTTGGGTTCTTGTTGGTCATCATGTTGGAAAAGTGTAAATTGTGGGTTTTGGAGAATATCAGGTGAGTTTAAGTTTTTCTGGGTGGTGAATCTATGGTTTTGGTTGAATTCTTCTGTTTTTTTTTAGCGTTTTCTTCTGTTTTTGGGGTGGTCCCATTCTTGTTTGGGGTGTTTTTGACATATTTTGGGGTCTCCGTTGGTTTTTGTTGGGTTCTTGTTGTTCATCATGGTGGAAAAGGGTAAATTGTGGGTATTGGAGAACATCAGGTAGGTTTAGGGGGACTTTTGGGGTGGATCAACGGCTTTTAGGGTTTTCTTTCGGTTTTGGGGGTGATCCCGCTTTTTTTTTGTGGTGTTTTTGACGTGTTTTGGGGTTTCCGTTGCGTTTCGTTGATTTCCTAATGTGTTTTAAGTTTGTTGGGAGTGGACTTTGGGATTTGGAGAACATCAGGTAGGTTTAGTGTGTTTTTGGGGTGGATCTATGTTTTTTGGGGTTTTCTTTCTTTTTTAGGGGTTATCCTGTTCTTGTTTGGGGTGTTTTCGACTTGTTTTGGGGTCTCCGTTGGGTTTTAGTTGGATTCTCGTTGGTCGTTAGGGTAAATGGGAGTGGATTGTGGGTTTTGAAGAAGATCAGGTGAGTTTAGGGTGGTTTTGCGGGGAAATTCATAGTGTTTGGTGTTTTTTCTTCTGATCCAGTTCTTTTCTGGGGTGTTTTTGAGGTGTTTTTGGGGTTTCCGTTGGGTTTCGTTGAGTTCCTAATGGGTTTTATGGTGGTTGGGAGTGGACATTTGGATTTGGAGAACATCAGGTACGTTTAGAGTGGTTTTGGGATTGGATCCGTGCTTTTTGGGGTTTTCTTTCGTTTTTGGGGGTGATCCTGTTCTTGTTTGGGGTGTTTTGGACGTGTTATGGGGTCTCCGTTGGGTTTCATTGGGTTTCTCGTGGTCATCATGGTGGAAAAGTGTAAATTGTGGGTTTTGGAGAACATCAGGTAGATTTAGGGTGTTTTTTGGGGTGGATCTATGTTTTTGGGGGATTTTCTTCCAGTTTTGGGGGTGATTCCGTTCTTGTTTGGGGTGTTTTTGACGTGTTTTGTGGTCTCTGTTTTGTTTCGTTGTGTTTTCCTTGTTCATTTTGGTGGAAAAGGCTGAATAGTGGGTTTTGGAGAACATCAGGTAGGTTTAGGGTGGTTTTGGGATTTGATCCGTGCTTTTTGGGGATTTTGTTCCAGTTTTGGGGGTGATTCCGTTCTTGTTTGTGGTGTTTTTGATGTGTTTTGGGTTCTCCGTTGGGTTTCGTTGGGTTTTCCGTTGGCATCATGGTGGAAAAGGGTAAATTGTGGGTTTTGGAGAACATCAGGTAGGTTTAGGGGGACTTTTGGGGTGGATTCATGGTATTTGTTTTTTTTTTTTTCTGTTTTTCTGGGGTGATCCCGTTCTTTTTGGGTGTGTTTTTGATGTGTTTTGGGGTCTCCGTTGGGTTTTGTTGGGTTCTTGTTGGTCATCATGTTGGAAAAGTGTAAATTGTGGGTTTTGGAGAATATCAGGTGAGTTTAAGTTTTTCTGGGTGGTGAATCTATGGTTTTGGTTGAATTCTTCTGTTTTTTTTTTAGCGTTTTCTTCTGTTTTTGGGGTGGTCCCATTCTTGTTTGGGGTGTTTTTGACATATTTTGGGGTCTCCGTTGGTTTTTGTTGGGTTCTTGTTGTTCATCATGGTGGAAAAGGGTAAATTGTGGGTATTGGAGAACATCAGGTAGGTTTAGGGGGACTTTTGGGGTGGATCAACGGCTTTTAGGGTTTTCTTTCGGTTTTGGGGGTGATCCCGCTTTTTTTTGTGGTGTTTTTGACGTGTTTTGGGGTTTCCGTTGCGTTTCGTTGATTTCCTAATGTGTTTTAAGTTTGTTGGGAGTGGACTTTGGGATTTGGAGAACATCAGGTAGGTTTAGTGTGTTTTTGGGGTGGATCTATGTTTTTTGGGGTTTTCTTTCTTTTTTAGGGGTTATCCTGTTCTTGTTTGGGGTGTTTTCGACTTGTTTTGGGGTCTCCGTTGGGTTTTAGTTGGATTCTCGTTGGTCGTTAGGGTAAATGGGAGTGGATTGTGGGTTTTGAAGAAGATCAGGTGAGTTTAGGGTGGTTTTGCGGGGAAATTCATAGTGTTTGGTGTTTTTTCTTCTGATCCAGTTCTTTTCTGGGGTGTTTTTGAGGTGTTTTTGGGGTTTCCGTTGGGTTTCGTTGAGTTCCTAATGGGTTTTATGGTGGTTGGGAGTGGACATTTGGATTTGGAGAACATCAGGTACGTTTAGAGTGGTTTTGGGATTGGATCCGTGCTTTTTGGGGTTTTCTTTCGTTTTTGGGGGTGATCCTGTTCTTGTTTGGGGTGTTTTGGACGTGTTATGGGGTCTCCGTTGGGTTTCATTGGGTTTCTCGTGGTCATCATGGTGGAAAAGTGTAAATTGTGGGTTTTGGAGAACATCAGGTAGATTTAGGGTGTTTTTTGGGGTGGATCTATGTTTTTGGGGGATTTTCTTCCAGTTTTGGGGGTGATTCCGTTCTTGTTTGGGGTGTTTTTGACGTGTTTTGTGGTCTCTGTTTTGTTTCGTTGTGTTTTCCTTGTTCATTTTGGTGGAAAAGGCTGAATAGTGGGTTTTGGAGAACATCAGGTAGGTTTAGGGTGGTTTTGGGATTTGATCCGTGCTTTTTGGGGATTTTGTTCCAGTTTTGGGGGTAATTCCGTTCTTGTTTGTGGTGTTTTTGATGTGTTTTGGGTTCTCCGTTGGGTTTCGTTGGGTTTTCCGTTGGCATCATGGTGGAAAAGGGTAAATTGTGGGTTTTGGAGAACATCAGGTAGGTTTAGGGGGACTTTTGGGGTGGATTCATGGTATTTGTTTTTTTTTTTTTCTGTTTTTCTGGGGTGATCCCGTTCTTTTTGGGTGTGTTTTTGATGTGTTTTGGGGTCTCCGTTGGGTTTTGTTGGGTTCTTGTTGGTCATCATGTTGGAAAAGTGTAAATTGTGGGTTTTGGAGAATATCAGGTGAGTTTAAGTTTTTCTGGGTGGTGAATCTATGGTTTTGGTTAAATTCTTCTGTTTTTTTTTTTAGCGTTTTCTTCTGTTTTTGGGGTGGTCCCATTCTTGTTTGGGGTGTTTTTGACATATTTTGGGGTCTCCGTTGGTTTTTGTTGGGTTCTTGTTGTTCATCATGGTGGAAAAGGGTAAATTGTGGGTATTGGAGAACATCAGGTAGGTTTAGGGGGACTTTTGGGGTGGATCAACGGCTTTTAGGGTTTTCTTTCGGTTTTGGGGGTGATCCCGCTTTTTTTTGTGGTGTTTTTGACGTGTTTTGGGGTTTCCGTTGCGTTTCGTTGATTTCCTAATGTGTTTTAAGTTTGTTGGGAGTGGACTTTGGGATTTGGAGAACATCAGGTAGGTTTAGTGTGTTTTTGGGGTGGATCTATGTTTTTTGGGGTTTTCTTTCTTTTTTAGGGGTTATCCTGTTCTTGTTTGGGGTGTTTTCGACTTGTTTTGGGGTCTCCGTTGGGTTTTAGTTGGATTCTCGTTGGTCGTTAGGGTAAATGGGAGTGGATTGTGGGTTTTGAAGAAGATCAGGTGAGTTTAGGGTGGTTTTGCGGGGAAATTCATAGTGTTTGGTGTTTTTTCTTCTGATCCAGTTCTTTTCTGGGGTGTTTTTGAGGTGTTTTTGGGGTTTCCGTTGGGTTTCGTTGAGTTCCTAATGGGTTTTATGGTGGTTGGGAGTGGACATTTGGATTTGGAGAACATCAGGTACGTTTAGAGTGGTTTTGGGATTGGATCCGTGCTTTTTGGGGTTTTCTTTCGTTTTTGGGGGTGATCCTGTTCTTGTTTGGGGTGTTTTGGACGTGTTTTGGGTTCTCCGTTGGGTTTCGTTGTATTTTCCGTGGTCATCATGGTGGAAAAGTGTAAATTGTGGGTTTTGGAGAACATCAGGTAGATTTAGGGTGTTTTTTGGGGTGGATCTATGTTTTTGGGGGATTTTCTTCCAGTTTTGGGGGTGATTCCGTTCTTGTTTGGGGTGTTTTTGACGTGTTTTGTGGTCTCTGTTTTGTTTCGTTGTGTTTTCCTTGTTCATTTTGGTGGAAAAGGCTGAATAGTGGGTTTTGGAGAACATCAGGTAGGTTTAGGGTGGTTTTGGGATTTGATCCGTGCTTTTTGGGGATTTTGTTCCAGTTTTGGGGGTGATTCCGTTCTTGTTTGTGGTGTTTTTGATGTGTTTTGGGTTCTCCGTTGGGTTTCGTTGGGTTTTCCGTTGGCATCATGGTGGAAAAGGGTAAATTGTGGGTTTTGGAGAACATCAGGTAGGTTTAGGGGGACTTTTGGGGTGGATTCATGGTATTTGTTTTTTTTTTTTTCTGTTTTTCTGGGGTGATCCCGTTCTTTTTGGGTGTGTTTTTGATGTGTTTTGGGGTCTCCGTTGGGTTTTGTTGGGTTCTTGTTGGTCATCATGTTGGAAAAGTGTAAATTGTGGGTTTTGGAGAATATCAGGTGAGTTTAAGTTTTTCTGGGTGGTGAATCTATGGTTTTGGTTGAATTCTTCTGTTTTTTTTTTTTTTTTTTTTTTTTTTAGTGTTTTCTTCTGTTTTTGGGGTGGTCCCATTCTTGTTTGGGGTGTTTTTGACATATTTTGGGGTCTCCGTTGGTTTTTGTTGGGTTCTTGTTGTTCATCATGGTGGAAAAGGGTAAATTGTGGGTATTGGAGAACATCAGGTAGGTTTAGGGGGACTTTTGGGGTGGATCAACGGCTTTTAGGGTTTTCTTTCGGTTTTGGGGGTGATCCCGCTTTTTTTTGTGGTGTTTTTGACGTGTTTTGGGGTTTCCGTTGCGTTTCGTTGATTTCCTAATGTGTTTTAAGTTTGTTGGGAGTGGACTTTGGGATTTGGAGAACATCAGGTAGGTTTAGTGTGTTTTTGGGGTGGATCTATGTTTTTTGGGGTTTTCTTTCTTTTTTAGGGGTTATCCTGTTCTTGTTTGGGGTGTTTTCGACTTGTTTTGGGGTCTCCGTTGGGTTTTAGTTGGATTCTCGTTGGTCGTTAGGGTAAATGGGAGTGGATTGTGGGTTTTGAAGAAGATCAGGTGAGTTTAGGGTGGTTTTGCGGGGAAATTCATAGTGTTTGGTGTTTTTTCTTCTGATCCAGTTCTTTTCTGGGGTGTTTTTGAGGTGTTTTTGGGGTTTCCGTTGGGTTTCGTTGAGTTCCTAATGGGTTTTATGGTGGTTGGGAGTGGACATTTGGATTTGGAGAACATCAGGTACGTTTAGAGTGGTTTTGGGATTGGATCCGTGCTTTTTGGGGTTTTCTTTCGTTTTTGGGGGTGATCCTGTTCTTGTTTGGGGTGTTTTGGACGTGTTTTGGGTTCTCCGTTGGGTTTCGTTGTATTTTCCGTGGTCATCATGGTGGAAAAGTGTAAATTGTGGGTTTTGGAGAACATCAGGTAGGTTTAGGGTGTTTTTTGGGGTGGATCTATGTTTTTGGGGGATTTTCTTCCAGTTTTGGGGGTGATTCCGTTCTTGTTTGGGGTGTTTTTGACGTGTTTTGTGGTCTCTGTTTTGTTTCGTTGTGTTTTCCTTGTTCATTTTGGTGGAAAAGGCTGAATAGTGGGTTTTGGAGAACATCAGGTAGGTTTAGGGTGGTTTTGGGATTTGATCCGTGCTTTTTGGGGATTTTGTTCCAGTTTTGGGGGTGATTCCGTTCTTGTTTGTGGTGTTTTTGATGTGTTTTGGGTTCTCCGTTGGGTTTCGTTGGGTTTTCCGTTGGCATCATGGTGGAAAAGGGTAAATTGTGGGTTTTGGGGAACATCAGGTAGGTTTAGGGGGACTTTTGGGGTGGATTCATGGTATTTGTTTTTTTTTTTTCTGTTTTTCTGGGGTGATCCCGTTCTTTTTGGGTGTGTTTTTGATGTGTTTTGGGGTCTCCGTTGGGTTTTGTTGGGTTCTTGTTGGTCATCATGTTGGAAAAGTGTAAATTGTGGGTTTTGGAGAATATCAGGTGAGTTTAAGTTTTTCTGGGTGGTGAATCTATGGTTTTGGTTGAATTCTTCTGTTTTTTTTTTTTTAGCGTTTTCTTCTGTTTTTGGGGTGGTCCCATTCTTGTTTGGGGTGTTTTTGACATATTTTGGGGTCTCCGTTGGTTTTTGTTGGGTTCTTGTTGTTCATCATGGTGGAAAAGGGTAAATTGTGGGTATTGGAGAACATCAGGTAGGTTTAGGGGGACTTTTGGGGTGGATCAACGGCTTTTAGGGTTTTCTTTCGGTTTTGGGGGTGATCCCGCTTTTTTTTGTGGTGTTTTTGACGTGTTTTGGGGTTTCCGTTGCGTTTCGTTGATTTCCTAATGTGTTTTAAGTTTGTTGGGAGTGGACTTTGGGATTTGGAGAACATCAGGTAGGTTTAGTGTGTTTTTGGGGTGGATCTATGTTTTTTGGGGTTTTCTTTCTTTTTTAGGGGTTATCCTGTTCTTGTTTGGGGTGTTTTCGACTTGTTTTGGGGTCTCCGTTGGGTTTTAGTTGGATTCTCGTTGGTCGTTAGGGTAAATGGGAGTGGATTGTGGGTTTTGAAGAAGATCAGGTGAGTTTAGGGTGGTTTTGCGGGGAAATTCATAGTGTTTGGTGTTTTTTCTTCTGATCCAGTTCTTTTCTGGGGTGTTTTTGAGGTGTTTTTGGGGTTTCCGTTGGGTTTCGTTGAGTTCCTAATGGGTTTTATGGTGGTTGGGAGTGGACATTTGGATTTGGAGAACATCAGGTACGTTTAGAGTGGTTTTGGGATTGGATCCGTGCTTTTTGGGGTTTTCTTTCGTTTTTGGGGGTGATCCTGTTCTTTGGGGTGTTTTGGACGTGTTTTGGGTTCTCCGTTGGGTTTCGTTGTATTTTCCGTGGTCATCATGGTGGAAAAGTGTAAATTGTGGGTTTTGGAGAACATCAGGTAGGTTTAGGGTGTTTTTTGGGGTGGATCTATGTTTTTGGGGGATTTTCTTCCAGTTTTGGGGGTGATTCCGTTCTTGTTTGGGGTGTTTTTGACGTGTTTTGTGGTCTCTGTTTTGTTTCGTTGTGTTTTCCTTGTTCATTTTGGTGGAAAAGGCTGAATAGTGGGTTTTGGAGAACATCAGGTAGGTTTAGGGTGGTTTTGGGATTTGATCCGTGCTTTTTGGGGATTTTGTTCCAGTTTTGGGGGTGATTCCGTTCTTGTTTGTGGTGTTTTTGATGTGTTTTGGGTTCTCCGTTGGGTTTCGTTGGGTTTTCCGTTGGCATCATGGTAAGGGTAAATTGTGGGTTTTGGGGAACATCAGGTAGGTTTAGGGGGACTTTTGGGGTGGATTCATGGTATTTGTTTTTTTTTTTTCTGTTTTTCTGGGGTGATCCCGTTCTTTTTGGGTGTGTTTTTGATGTGTTTTGGGGTCTCCGTTGGGTTTTGTTGGGTTCTTGTTGGTCATCATGTTGGAAAAGTGTAAATTGTGGGTTTTGGAGAATATCAGGTGAGTTTAAGTTTTTCTGGGTGGTGAATCTATGGTTTTGGTTGAATTCTTCTGTTTTTTTTTTTTTTTTTTTTTTTTTTTTAGCGTTTTCTTCTGTTTTTGGGGTGGTCCCATTCTTGTTTGGGGTGTTTTTGACATATTTTGGGGTCTCCGTTGGTTTTTGTTGGGTTCTTGTTGTTCATCATGGTGGAAAAGGGTAAATTGTGGGTATTGGAGAACATCAGGTAGGTTTAGGGGGACTTTTGGGGTGGATCAACGGCTTTTAGGGTTTTCTTTCGGTTTTGGGGGTGATCCCGCTTTTTTTTGTGGTGTTTTTGACGTGTTTTGGGGTTTCCGTTGCGTTTCGTTGATTTCCTAATGTGTTTTAAGTTTGTTGGGAGTGGACTTTGGGATTTGGAGAACATCAGGTAGGTTTAGTGTGTTTTTGGGGTGGATCTATGTTTTTTGGGGTTTTCTTTCTTTTTTAGGGGTTATCCTGTTCTTGTTTGGGGTGTTTTCGACTTGTTTTGGGGTCTCCGTTGGGTTTTAGTTGGATTCTCGTTGGTCGTTAGGGTAAATGGGAGTGGATTGTGGGTTTTGAAGAAGATCAGGTGAGTTTAGGGTGGTTTTGCGGGGAAATTCATAGTGTTTGGTGTTTTTTCTTCTGATCCAGTTCTTTTCTGGGGTGTTTTTGAGGTGTTTTTGGGGTTTCCGTTGGGTTTCGTTGAGTTCCTAATGGGTTTTATGGTGGTTGGGAGTGGACATTTGGATTTGGAGAACATCAGGTACGTTTAGAGTGGTTTTGGGATTGGATCCGTGCTTTTTGGGGTTTTCTTTCGTTTTTGGGGGTGATCCTGTTCTTGTTTGGGGTGTTTTGGACGTGTTTTGGGTTCTCCGTTGGGTTTCGTTGTATTTTCCGTGGTCATCATGGTGGAAAAGTGTAAATTGTTGGTTTTGGAGAACATCAGGTAGGTTTAGGGTGTTTTTTGGGGTGGATCTATGTTTTTGGGGGATTTTCTTCCAGTTTTGGGGGTGATTCCGTTCTTGTTTGGGGTGTTTTTGACGTGTTTTGTGGTCTCTGTTTTGTTTCGTTGTGTTTTCCTTGTTCATTTTGGTGGAAAAGGCTGAATAGTGGGTTTTGGAGAACATCAGGTAGGTTTAGGGTGGTTTTGGGATTTGATCCGTGCTTTTTGGGGATTTTGTTCCAGTTTTGGGGGTGATTCCGTTCTTGTTTGTGGTGTTTTTGATGTGTTTTGGGTTCTCCGTTGGGTTTCGTTGGGTTTTCCGTTGGCATCATGGTGGAAAAGGGTAAATTGTGGGTTTTGGAGAACATCAGGTAGGTTTAGGGGGACTTTTGGGGTGGATTCATGGTATTTGGTTTTTTTTTTTCTGTTTTTCTGGGGTGATCCCGTTCTTTTTGGGTGTGTTTTTGATGTGTTTTGGGGTCTCCGTTGGGTTTTGTTGGGTTCTTGTTGGTCATCATGTTGGAAAAGTGTAAGTTGTGGGTTTTGGAGAATATCAGGTGAGTTTAAGTTTTTCTGGGTGGTGAATCTATGGTTTTGGTTGAATTCTTCTGTTTTTTTTTTTTTTAGCGTTTTCTTCTGTTTTTGGGGTGGTCCCATTCTTGTTTGGGGTGTTTTTGACATATTTTGGGGTCTCCGTTGGTTTTTGTTGGGTTCTTGTTGTTCATCATGGTGGAAAAGGGTAAATTGTGGGTATTGGAGAACATCAGGTAGGTTTAGGGGGACTTTTGGGGTGGATCAACGGCTTTTAGGGTTTTCTTTCGGTTTTGGGGGTGATCCCGCTTTTTTTTGTGGTGTTTTTGACGTGTTTTGGGGTTTCCGTTGCGTTTCGTTGATTTCCTAATGTGTTTTAAGTTTGTTGGGAGTGGACTTTGGGATTTGGAGAACATCAGGTAGGTTTAGTGTGTTTTTGGGGTGGATCTATGTTTTTTGGGGTTTTCTTTCTTTTTTAGGGGTTATCCTGTTCTTGTTTGGGGTGTTTTCGACTTGTTTTGGGGTCTCCGTTGGGTTTTAGTTGGATTCTCGTTGGTCGTTAGGGTAAATGGGAGTGGATTGTGGGTTTTGAAGAAGATCAGGTGAGTTTAGGGTGGTTTTGCGGGGAAATTCATAGTGTTTGGTGTTTTTTCTTCTGATCCAGTTCTTTTCTGGGGTGTTTTTGAGGTGTTTTTGGGGTTTCCGTTGGGTTTCGTTGAGTTCCTAATGGGTTTTATGGTGGTTGGGAGTGGACATTTGGATTTGGAGAACATCAGGTACGTTTAGAGTGGTTTTGGGATTGGATCCGTGCTTTTTGGGGTTTTCTTTCGTTTTTGGGGGTGATCCTGTTCTTGTTTGGGGTGTTTTGGACGTGTTTTGGGTTCTCCGTTGGGTTTCGTTGTATTTTCCGTGGTCATCATGGTGGAAAAGTGTAAATTGTGGGTTTTGGAGAACATCAGGTAGGTTTAGGGTGTTTTTTGGGGTGGATCTATGTTTTTGGGGGATTTTCTTCCAGTTTTGGGGGTGATTCCGTTCTTGTTTGGGGTGTTTTTGACGTGTTTTGTGGTCTCTGTTTTGTTTCGTTGTGTTTTCCTTGTTCATTTTGGTGGAAAAGGCTGAATAGTGGGTTTTGGAGAACATCAGGTAGGTTTAGGGTGGTTTTGGGATTTGATCCGTGCTTTTTGGGGATTTTGTTCCAGTTTTGGGGGTGATTCCGTTCTTGTTTGTGGTGTTTTTGATGTGTTTTGGGTTCTCCGTTGGGTTTCGTTGGGTTTTCCGTTGGCATCATGGTGGAAAAGGGTAAATTGTGGGTTTTGGGGAACATCAGGTAGGTTTAGGGGGACTTTTGGGGTGGATTCATGGTATTTGTTTTTTTTTTTTCTGTTTTTCTGGGGTGATCCCGTTCTTTTTGGGTGTGTTTTTGATGTGTTTTGGGGTCTCCGTTGGGTTTTGTTGGGTTCTTGTTGGTCATCATGTTGGAAAAGTGTAAATTGTGGGTTTTGGAGAATATCAGGTGAGTTTAAGTTTTTCTGGGTGGTGAATCTATGGTTTTGGTTGAATTCTTCTGTTTTTTTTTTTTTTTTTTTTTTTTTTTTTAGCGTTTTCTTCTGTTTTTGGGGTGGTCCCATTCTTGTTTGGGGTGTTTTTGACATATTTTGGGGTCTCCGTTGGTTTTTGTTGGGTTCTTGTTGTTCATCATGGTGGAAAAGGGTAAATTGTGGGTATTGGAGAACATCAGGTAGGTTTAGGGGGACTTTTGGGGTGGATCAACGGCTTTTAGGGTTTTCTTTCGGTTTTGGGGGTGATCCCGCTTTTTTTTGTGGTGTTTTTGACGTGTTTTGGGGTTTCCGTTGCGTTTCGTTGATTTCCTAATGTGTTTTAAGTTTGTTGGGAGTGGACTTTGGGATTTGGAGAACATCAGGTAGGTTTAGTGTGTTTTTGGGGTGGATCTATGTTTTTTGGGGTTTTCTTTCTTTTTTAGGGGTTATCCTGTTCTTGTTTGGGGTGTTTTCGACTTGTTTTGGGGTCTCCGTTGGGTTTTAGTTGGATTCTCGTTGGTCGTTAGGGTAAATGGGAGTGGATTGTGGGTTTTGAAGAAGATCAGGTGAGTTTAGGGTGGTTTTGCGGGGAAATTCATAGTGTTTGGTGTTTTTTCTTCTGATCCAGTTCTTTTCTGGGGTGTTTTTGAGGTGTTTTTGGGGTTTCCGTTGGGTTTCGTTGAGTTCCTAATGGGTTTTATGGTGGTTGGGAGTGGACATTTGGATTTGGAGAACATCAGGTACGTTTAGAGTGGTTTTGGGATTGGATCCGTGCTTTTTGGGGTTTTCTTTCGTTTTTGGGGGTGATCCTGTTCTTGTTTGGGGTGTTTTGGACGTGTTTTGGGTTCTCCGTTGGGTTTCGTTGTATTTTCCGTGGTCATCATGGTGGAAAAGTGTAAATTGTGGGTTTTGGAGAACATCAGGTAGGTTTAGGGTGTTTTTTGGGGTGGATCTATGTTTTTGGGGGATTTTCTTCCAGTTTTGGGGGTGATTCCGTTCTTGTTTGGGGTGTTTTTGACGTGTTTTGTGGTCTCTGTTTTGTTTCGTTGTGTTTTCCTTGTTCATTTTGGTGGAAAAGGCTGAATAGTGGGTTTTGGAGAACATCAGGTAGGTTTAGGGTGGTTTTGGGATTTGATCCGTGCTTTTTGGGGATTTTGTTCCAGTTTTGGGGGTGATTCCGTTCTTGTTTGTGGTGTTTTTGATGTGTTTTGGGTTCTCCGTTGGGTTTCGTTGGGTTTTCCGTTGGCATCATGGTGGAAAAGGGTAAATTGTGGGTTTTGGGGAACATCAGGTAGGTTTAGGGGGACTTTTGGGGTGGATTCATGGTATTTGTTTTTTTTTTTTCTGTTTTTCTGGGGTGATCCCGTTCTTTTTGGGTGTGTTTTTGATGTGTTTTGGGGTCTCCGTTGGGTTTTGTTGGGTTCTTGTTGGTCATCATGTTGGAAAAGTGTAAATTGTGGGTTTTGGAGAATATCAGGTGAGTTTAAGTTTTTCTGGGTGGTGAATCTATGGTTTTGGTTGAATTCTTCTGTTTTTTTTTTTTTTTTTTTTTTTTTTTAGCGTTTTCTTCTGTTTTTGGGGTGGTCCCATTCTTGTTTGGGGTGTTTTTGACATATTTTGGGGTCTCCGTTGGTTTTTGTTGGGTTCTTGTTGTTCATCATGGTGGAAAAGGGTAAATTGTGGGTATTGGAGAACATCAGGTAGGTTTAGGGGGACTTTTGGGGTGGATCAACGGCTTTTAGGGTTTTCTTTCGGTTTTGGGGGTGATCCCGCTTTTTTTTGTGGTGTTTTTGACGTGTTTTGGGGTTTCCGTTGCGTTTCGTTGATTTCCTAATGTGTTTTAAGTTTGTTGGGAGTGGACTTTGGGATTTGGAGAACATCAGGTAGGTTTAGTGTGTTTTTGGGGTGGATCTATGTTTTTTGGGGTTTTCTTTCTTTTTTAGGGGTTATCCTGTTCTTGTTTGGGGTGTTTTCGACTTGTTTTGGGGTCTCCGTTGGGTTTTAGTTGGATTCTCGTTGGTCGTTAGGGTAAATGGGAGTGGATTGTGGGTTTTGAAGAAGATCAGGTGAGTTTAGGGTGGTTTTGCGGGGAAATTCATAGTGTTTGGTGTTTTTTCTTCTGATCCAGTTCTTTTCTGGGGTGTTTTTGAGGTGTTTTTGGGGTTTCCGTTGGGTTTCGTTGAGTTCCTAATGGGTTTTATGGTGGTTGGGAGTGGACATTTGGATTTGGAGAACATCAGGTACGTTTAGAGTGGTTTTGGGATTGGATCCGTGCTTTTTGGGGTTTTCTTTCGTTTTTGGGGGTGATCCTGTTCTTGTTTGGGGTGTTTTGGACGTGTTTTGGGTTCTCCGTTGGGTTTCGTTGTATTTTCCGTGGTCATCATGGTGGAAAAGTGTAAATTGTTGGTTTTGGAGAACATCAGGTAGGTTTAGGGTGTTTTTTGGGGTGGATCTATGTTTTTGGGGGATTTTCTTCCAGTTTTGGGGGTGATTCCGTTCTTGTTTGGGGTGTTTTTGACGTGTTTTGTGGTCTCTGTTTTGTTTCGTTGTGTTTTCCTTGTTCATTTTGGTGGAAAAGGCTGAATAGTGGGTTTTGGAGAACATCAGGTAGGTTTAGGGTGGTTTTGGGATTTGATCCGTGCTTTTTGGGGATTTTGTTCCAGTTTTGGGGGTGATTCCGTTCTTGTTTGTGGTGTTTTTGATGTGTTTTGGGTTCTCCGTTGGGTTTCGTTGGGTTTTCCGTTGGCATCATGGTGGAAAAGGGTAAATTGTGGGTTTTGGAGAACATCAGGTAGGTTTAGGGGGACTTTTGGGGTGGATTCATGGTATTTGTTTTTTTTTTTTCTGTTTTTCTGGGGTGATCCCGTTCTTTTTGGGTGTGTTTTTGATGTGTTTTGGGGTCTCCGTTGGGTTTTGTTGGGTTCTTGTTGGTCATCATGTTGGAAAAGTGTAAATTGTGGGTTTTGGAGAATATCAGGTGAGTTTAAGTTTTTCTGGGTGGTGAATCTATGGTTTTGGTTGAATTCTTCTGTTTTTTTTTTTTTTAGCGTTTTCTTCTGTTTTTGGGGTGGTCCCATTCTTGTTTGGGGTGTTTTTGACATATTTTGGGGTCTCCGTTGGTTTTTGTTGGGTTCTTGTTGTTCATCATGGTGGAAAAGGGTAAATTGTGGGTATTGGAGAACATCAGGTAGGTTTAGGGGGACTTTTGGGGTGGATCAACGGCTTTTAGGGTTTTCTTTCGGTTTTGGGGGTGATCCCGCTTTTTTTTGTGGTGTTTTTGACGTGTTTTGGGGTTTCCGTTGCGTTTCGTTGATTTCCTAATGTGTTTTAAGTTTGTTGGGAGTGGACTTTGGGATTTGGAGAACATCAGGTAGGTTTAGTGTGTTTTTGGGGTGGATCTATGTTTTTTGGGGTTTTCTTTCTTTTTTAGGGGTTATCCTGTTCTTGTTTGGGGTGTTTTCGACTTGTTTTGGGGTCTCCGTTGGGTTTTAGTTGGATTCTCGTTGGTCGTTAGGGTAAATGGGAGTGGATTGTGGGTTTTGAAGAAGATCAGGTGAGTTTAGGGTGGTTTTGCGGGGAAATTCATAGTGTTTGGTGTTTTTTCTTCTGATCCAGTTCTTTTCTGGGGTGTTTTTGAGGTGTTTTTGGGGTTTCCGTTGGGTTTCGTTGAGTTCCTAATGGGTTTTATGGTGGTTGGGAGTGGACATTTGGATTTGGAGAACATCAGGTACGTTTAGAGTGGTTTTGGGATTGGATCCGTGCTTTTTGGGGTTTTCTTTCGTTTTTGGGGGTGATCCTGTTCTTGTTTGGGGTGTTTTGGACGTGTTATGGGGTCTCCGTTGGGTTTCATTGGGTTTCTCGTGGTCATCATGCTGGAAAAGTGTAAATTGTGGGTTTTGGAGAACATCAGGTAGATTTAGGGTGTTTTTTGGGGTGGATCTATGTTTTTGGGGGATTTTCTTCCAGTTTTGGGGGTGATTCCGTTCTTGTTTGGGGTGTTTTTGACGTGTTTTGTGGTCTCTGTTTTGTTTCGTTGTGTTTTCCTTGTTCATTTTGGTGGAAAAGGCTGAATAGTGGGTTTTGGAGAACATCAGGTAGGTTTAGGGTGGTTTTGGGATTTGATCCGTGCTTTTTGGGGATTTTGTTCCAGTTTTGGGGGTGATTCCGTTCTTGTTTGTGGTGTTTTTGATGTGTTTTGGGTTCTCCGTTGGGTTTCGTTGGGTTTTCCGTTGGCATCATGGTGGAAAAGGGTAAATTGTGGGTTTTGGAGAACATCAGGTAGGTTTAGGGGGACTTTTGGGGTGGATTCATGGTATTTGTTTTTTTTTTTTTTCTGTTTTTCTGGGTTGATCCCGTTCTTTTTTGGTGTGTTTTTGATGTGTTTTGGGGTCTCCGTTGGGTTTTGTTGGGTTCTTGTTGGTCATCATGTTGGAAAAGTGTAAATTGTGGGTTTTGGAGAATATCAGGTGAGTTTAAGTTTTTCTGGGTGGTGAATCTATGGTTTTGGTTGAATTCTTCTGTTTTTTTTTTTTTTAGCGTTTTCTTCTGTTTTTGGGGTGGTCCCATTCTTGTTTGGGGTGTTTTTGACATATTTTGGGGTCTCCGTTGGTTTTTGTTGGGTTCTTGTTGTTCATCATGGTGGAAAAGGGTAAATTGTGGGTATTGGAGAACATCAGGTAGGTTTAGGGGGACTTTTGGGGTGGATCAACGGCTTTTAGGGTTTTCTTTCGGTTTTGGGGGTGATCCCGCTTTTTTTTGTGGTGTTTTTGACGTGTTTTGGGGTTTCCGTTGCGTTTCGTTGATTTCCTAATGTGTTTTAAGTTTGTTGGGAGTGGACTTTGGGATTTGGAGAACATCAGGTAGGTTTAGTGTGTTTTTGGGGTGGATCTATGTTTTTTGGGGTTTTCTTTCTTTTTTAGGGGTTATCCTGTTCTTGTTTGGGGTGTTTTCGACTTGTTTTGGGGTCTCCGTTGGGTTTTAGTTGGATTCTCGTTGGTCGTTAGGGTAAATGGGAGTGGATTGTGGGTTTTGAAGAAGATCAGGTGAGTTTAGGGTGGTTTTGCGGGGAAATTCATAGTGTTTGGTGTTTTTTCTTCTGATCCAGTTCTTTTCTGGGGTGTTTTTGAGGTGTTTTTGGGGTTTCCGTTGGGTTTCGTTGAGTTCCTAATGGGTTTTATGGTGGTTGGGAGTGGACATTTGGATTTGGAGAACATCAGGTACGTTTAGAGTGGTTTTGGGATTGGATCCGTGCTTTTTGGGGTTTTCTTTCGTTTTTGGGGGTGATCCTGTTCTTGTTTGGGGTGTTTTGGACGTGTTATGGGGTCTCCGTTGGGTTTCATTGGGTTTCTCGTGGTCATCATGGTGGAAAAGTGTAAATTGTGGGTTTTGGAGAACATCAGGTAGATTTAGGGTGTTTTTTGGGGTGGATCTATGTTTTTGGGGGATTTTCTTCCAGTTTTGGGGGTGATTCCGTTCTTGTTTGGGGTGTTTTTGACGTGTTTTGTGGTCTCTGTTTTGTTTCGTTGTGTTTTCCTTGTTCATTTTGGTGGAAAAGGCTGAATAGTGGGTTTTGGAGAACATCAGGTAGGTTTAGGGGGACTTTTGGGGTGGATTCATGGTATTTGTTTTTTTTTTTTTTCTGTTTTTCTGGGTTGATCCCATTCTTTTTTGGTGTGTTTTTGATGTGTTTTGGGGTCTCCGTTGGGTTTTGTTGGTTTCTTGTTGGTCATCATGTTGGAAAAGTGTAAATTGTGGGTTTTGGAGAATATCAGGTGAGTTTAAGTTTTTCTGGGTGGTGAATCTATGGTTTTGGTTGAATTCTTCTGTTTTTTTTTTTTTTTTTTTTTTTTTTTTAGCGTTTTCTTCTGTTTTTGGGGTGGTCCCATTCTTGTTTGGGGTGTTTTTGACATATTTTGGGGTCTCCGTTGGTTTTTGTTGGGTTCTTGTTGTTCATCATGGTGGAAAAGGGTAAATTGTGGGTATTGGAGAACATCAGGTAGGTTTAGGGGGACTTTTGGGGTGGATCAACGGCTTTTAGGGTTTTCTTTCGGTTTTGGGGGTGATCCCGCTTTTTTTTGTGGTGTTTTTGACGTGTTTTGGGGTTTCCGTTGCGTTTCGTTGATTTCCTAATGTGTTTTAAGTTTGTTGGGAGTGGACTTTGGGATTTGGAGAACATCAGGTAGGTTTAGTGTGTTTTTGGGGTGGATCTATGTTTTTTGGGGTTTTCTTTCTTTTTTAGGGGTTATCCTGTTCTTGTTTGGGGTGTTTTCGACTTGTTTTGGGGTCTCCGTTGGGTTTTAGTTGGATTCTCGTTGGTCGTTAGGGTAAATGGGAGTGGATTGTGGGTTTTGAAGAAGATCAGGTGAGTTTAGGGTGGTTTTGCGGGGAAATTCATAGTGTTTGGTGTTTTTTCTTCTGATCCAGTTCTTTTCTGGGGTGTTTTTGAGGTGTTTTTGGGGTTTCCGTTGGGTTTCGTTGAGTTCCTAATGGGTTTTATGGTGGTTGGGAGTGGACATTTGGATTTGGAGAACATCAGGTACGTTTAGAGTGGTTTTGGGATTGGATCCGTGCTTTTTGGGGTTTTCTTTCGTTTTTGGGGGTGATCCTGTTCTTGTTTGGGGTGTTTTGGACGTGTTTTGGGTTCTCCGTTGGGTTTCGTTGTGTGTTCCGTGGTCATCATGGTGGAAAAGTGTAAATTGTGGGTTTTGGAGAACATCAGGTAGGTTTAGGGTTTTTTTGGGGTGGATCTATGTTTTTGGGGGATTTTCTTCCAGTTTTGGGGGTGATTCCGTTCTTGTTTGGGGTGTTTTTGACGTGTTTTGTGGTCTCTGTTTTGTTTCGTTGTGTTTTCCTTGTTCATTTTGGTGGAAAAGGCTGAATAGTGGGTTTTGGAGAACATCAGGTAGGTTTAGGGTGGTTTTGGGATTTGATCCGTGCTTTTTGGGGATTTTGTTCCAGTTTTGGGGGTGATTCCGTTCTTGTTTGTGGTGTTTTTGATGTGTTTTGGGTTCTCCGTTGGGTTTTGTTGGGTTTTCCGTTGGCATCATGGTGGAAAAGGGTAAATTGTGGGTTTTGGAGAACATCAGGTAGGTTTAGGGGGACTTTTGGGGTGGATTCATGGTATTTGTTTTTTTTTTTTCTGTTTTTCTGGGGTGATCCCGTTCTTTTTGGGTGTGTTTTTGATGTGTTTTGGGGTCTCCGTTGGGTTTTGTTGGGTTCTTGTTGGTCATCATGTTGGAAAAGTGTAAATTGTGGGTTTTGGAGAATATCAGGTGAGTTTAAGTTTTTCTGGGTGGTGAATCTATGGTTTTGGTTGAATTCTTCTGTTTTTTTTTTTTTAGCGTTTTCTTCTGTTTTTGGGGTGGTCCCATTCTTGTTTGGGGTGTTTTTGACATATTTTGGGGTCTCCGTTGGTTTTTGTTGGGTTCTTGTTGTTCATCATGGTGGAAAAGGGTAAATTGTGGGTATTGGAGAACATCAGGTAGGTTTAGGGGGACTTTTGGGGTGGATCAACGGCTTTTAGGGTTTTCTTTCGGTTTTGGGGGTGATCCCGCTTTTTTTTGTGGTGTTTTTGACGTGTTTTGGGGTTTCCGTTGCGTTTCGTTGATTTCCTAATGTGTTTTAAGTTTGTTGGGAGTGGACTTTGGGATTTGGAGAACATCAGGTAGGTTTAGTGTGTTTTTGGGGTGGATCTATGTTTTTTGGGGTTTTCTTTCTTTTTTAGGGGTTATCCTGTTCTTGTTTGGGGTGTTTTCGACTTGTTTTGGGGTCTCCGTTGGGTTTTAGTTGGATTCTCGTTGGTCGTTAGGGTAAATGGGAGTGGATTGTGGGTTTTGAAGAAGATCAGGTGAGTTTAGGGTGGTTTTGCGGGGAAATTCATAGTGTTTGGTGTTTTTTCTTCTGATCCAGTTCTTTTCTGGGGTGTTTTTGAGGTGTTTTTGGGGTTTCCGTTGGGTTTCGTTGAGTTCCTAATGGGTTTTATGGTGGTTGGGAGTGGACATTTGGATTTGGAGAACATCAGGTACGTTTAGAGTGGTTTTGGGATTGGATCCGTGCTTTTTGGGGTTTTCTTTCGTTTTTGGGGGTGATCCTGTTCTTGTTTGGGGTGTTTTGGACGTGTTTTGGGTTCTCCGTTGGGTTTCGTTGTGTTTTCCGTGGTCATCATGGTGGAAAAGTGTAAATTGTGGGTTTTGGAGAACATCAGGTAGGTTTAGGGTGTTTTTTGGGGTGGATCTATGTTTTTGGGGGATTTTCTTCCAGTTTTGGGGGTGATTCCGTTCTTGTTTGGGGTGTTTTTGACGTGTTTTGTGGTCTCTGTTTTGTTTCGTTGTGTTTTCCTTGTTCATTTTGGTGGAAAAGGCTGAATAGTGGGTTTTGGAGAACATCAGGTAGGTTTAGGGTGGTTTTGGGATTTGATCCGTGCTTTTTGGGGATTTTGTTCCAGTTTTGGGGGTGATTCCGTTCTTGTTTGTGGTGTTTTTGATGTGTTTTGGGTTCTCCGTTGGGTTTCGTTGGGTTTTCCGTTGGCATCATGGTGGAAAAGGGTAAATTGTGGGTTTTGGAGAACATCAGGTAGGTTTAGGGGGACTTTTGGGGTGGATTCATGGTATTTGTTTTTTTTTTTTTTCTGTTTTTCTGGGGTGATCCCGTTCTTTTTGGGTGTGTTTTTGATGTGTTTTGGGGTCTCCGTTGGTTTTTGTTGGGTTCTTGTTGGTCATCATGTTGGAAAAGTGTAAATTGTGGGTTTTGGAGAATATCAGGTGAGTTTAAGTTTTTCTGGGTGGTGAATCTATGGTTTTGGTTGAATTCTTCTGTTTTTTTTTAGCGTTTTCTTCTGTTTTTGGGGTGGTCCCATTCTTGTTTGGGGTGTTTTTGACATATTTTGTGGTCTCCGTTGGTTTTTGTTGGGTTCTTGTTGTTCATCATGGTGGAAAAGGGTAAATTGTGGGTATTGGAGAACATCAGGTAGGTTTAGGGGGACTTTTGGGGTGGATCAACGGCTTTTAGGGTTTTCTTTCGGTTTTGGGGGTGATCCCGCTTTTTTTTGTGGTGTTTTTGACGTGTTTTGGGGTTTCCGTTGCGTTTCGTTGATTTCCTAATGTGTTTTAAGTTTGTTGGGAGTGGACTTTGGGATTTGGAGAACATCAGGTAGGTTTAGTGTGTTTTTGGGGTGGATCTATGTTTTTTGGGGTTTTCTTTCTTTTTTAGGGGTTATCCTGTTCTTGTTTGGGGTGTTTTCGACTTGTTTTGGGGTCTCCGTTGGGTTTTAGTTGGATTCTCGTTGGTCGTTAGGGTAAATGGGAGTGGATTGTGGGTTTTGAAGAAGATCAGGTGAGTTTAGGGTGGTTTTGCGGGGAAATTCATAGTGTTTGGTGTTTTTTCTTCTGATCCAGTTCTTTTCTGGGGTGTTTTTGAGGTGTTTTTGGGGTTTCCGTTGGGTTTCGTTGAGTTCCTAATGGGTTTTATGGTGGTTGGGAGTGGACATTTGGATTTGGAGAACATCAGGTACGTTTAGAGTGGTTTTGGGATTGGATCCGTGCTTTTTGGGGTTTTCTTTCGTTTTTGGGGGTGATCCTGTTCTTGTTTGGGGTGTTTTGGACGTGTTTTGGGTTCTCCGTTGGGTTTCGTTGTGTTTTCCGTGGTCATCATGGTGGAAAAGTGTAAATTGTGGGTTTTGGAGAACATCAGGTAGGTTTAGGGTGTTTTTTGGGGTGGATCTATGTTTTTGGGGGATTTTCTTCCAGTTTTGGGGGTGATTCCGTTCTTGTTTGGGGTGTTTTTGACGTGTTTTGTGGTCTCTGTTTTGTTTCGTTGTGTTTTCCTTGTTCATTTTGGTGGAAAAGGCTGAATAGTGGGTTTTGGAGAACATCAGGTAGGTTTAGGGTGGTTTTGGGATTTGATCCGTGCTTTTTGGGGATTTTGTTCCAGTTTTGGGGGTGATTCCGTTCTTGTTTGTGGTGTTTTTGATGTGTTTTGGGTTCTCCGTTGGGTTTCGTTGGGTTTTCCGTTGGCATCATGGTGGAAAAGGGTAAATTGTGGGTTTTGGAGAACATCAGGTAGGTTTAGGGGGACTTTTGGGGTGGATTCATGGTATTTGTTTTTTTTTTTTTTCTGTTTTTCTGGGGTGATCCCGTTCTTTTTGGGTGTGTTTTTGATGTGTTTTGGGGTCTCCGTTGGTTTTTGTTGGGTTCTTGTTGGTCATCATGTTGGAAAAGTGTAAATTGTGGGTTTTGGAGAATATCAGGTGAGTTTAAGTTTTTCTGGGTGGTGAATCTATGGTTTTGGTTGAATTCTTCTGTTTTTTTTTAGCGTTTTCTTCTGTTTTTGGGGTGGTCCCATTCTTGTTTGGGGTGTTTTTGACATATTTTGTGGTCTCCGTTGGTTTTTGTTGGGTTCTTGTTGTTCATCATGGTGGAAAAGGGTAAATTGTGGGTATTGGAGAACATCAGGTAGGTTTAGGGGGACTTTTGGGGTGGATCAACGGCTTTTAGGGTTTTCTTTCGGTTTTGGGGGTGATCCCGCTTTTTTTTGTGGTGTTTTTGACGTGTTTTGGGGTTTCCGTTGCGTTTCGTTGATTTCCTAATGTGTTTTAAGTTTGTTGGGAGTGGACTTTGGGATTTGGAGAACATCAGGTAGGTTTCGTGTGTTTTTGGGGTGGATCTATGTTTTTTGGGGTTTTCTTTCTTTTTTAGGGGTTATCCTGTTCTTGTTTGGGGTGTTTTCGACTTGTTTTGGGGTCTCCGTTGGGTTTTAGTTGGATTCTCGTTGGTCGTTAGGGTAAATGGGAGTGGATTGTGGGTTTTGAAGAAGATCAGGTGAGTTTAGGGTGGTTTTGCGGGGAAATTCATAGTGTTTGGTGTTTTTTCTTCTGATCCAGTTCTTTTCTGGGGTGTTTTTGAGGTGTTTTTGGGGTTTCCGTTGGGTTTCGTTGAGTTCCTAATGGGTTTTATGGTGGTTGGGAGTGGACATTTGGATTTGGAGAACATCAGGTACGTTTAGAGTGGTTTTGGGATTGGATCCGTGCTTTTTGGGGTTTTCTTTCGTTTTTGGGGGTGATCCTGTTCTTGTTTGGGGTGTTTTGGACGTGTTATGGGGTCTCCGTTGGGTTTCATTGGGTTTCTCGTGGTCATCATGGTGGAAAAGTGTAAATTGTGGGTTTTGGAGAACATCAGGTAGGTTTAGGGTTTTTTTGGGGTGGATCTATGTTTTTGGGGGATTTTCTTCCAGTTTTGGGGGTGATTCCGTTCTTGTTTGGGGTGTTTTTGACGTGTTTTGTGGTCTCTGTTTTGTTTCGTTGTGTTTTCCTTGTTCATTTTGGTGGAAAAGGCTGAATAGTGGGTTTTGGAGAACATCAGGTAGGTTTAGGGTGGTTTTGGGATTTGATCCGTGCTTTTTGGGGATTTTGTTCCAGTTTTGGGGGTGATTCCGTTCTTGTTTGTGGTGTTTTTGATGTGTTTTGGGTTCTCCGTTGGGTTTCGTTGGGTTTTCCGTTGGCATCATGGTGGAAAAGGGTAAATTGTGGGTTTTGGAGAACATCAGGTAGGTTTAGGGGGACTTTTGGGGTGGATTCATGGTATTTGTTTTTTTTTTTTTTCTGTTTTTCTGGGGTGATCCCGTTCTTTTTTGGTGTGTTTTTGATGTGTTTTGGGGTCTCCGTTGGGTTTTGTTGGGTTCTTGTTGGTCATCATGTTGGAAAAGTGTAAATTGTGGGTTTTGGAGAATATCAGGTGAGTTTAAGTTTTTCTGGGTGGTGAATCTATGGTTTTGGTTGAATTCTTCTGTTTTTTTTTTTTAGCGTTTTCTTCTGTTTTTGGGGTGGTCCCATTCTTGTTTGGGGTGTTTTTGACATATTTTGGGGTCTCCGTTGGTTTTTGTTGGGTTCTTGTTGTTCATCATGGTGGAAAAGGGTAAATTGTGGGTATTGGAGAACATCAGGTAGGTTTAGGGGGACTTTTGGGGTGGATCAACGGCTTTTAGGGTTTTCTTTCGGTTTTGGGGGTGATCCCGCTTTTTTTGTGGTGTTTTTGACGTGTTTTGGGGTTTCCGTTGCGTTTCGTTGATTTCCTAATGTGTTTTAAGTTTGTTGGGAGTGGACTTTGGGATTTGGAGAACATCAGGTAGGTTTAGTGTGTTTTTGGGGTGGATCTATGTTTTTTGGGGTTTTCTTTCTTTTTTAGGGGTTATCCTGTTCTTGTTTGGGGTGTTTTCGACTTGTTTTGGGGTCTCCGTTGGGTTTTAGTTGGATTCTCGTTGGTCGTTAGGGTAAATGGGAGTGGATTGTGGGTTTTGAAGAAGATCAGGTGAGTTTAGGGTGGTTTTGCGGGGAAATTCATAGTGTTTGGTGTTTTTTCTTCTCATCCAGTTCTTTTCTGGGGTGTTTTTGAGGTGTTTTTGGGGTTTCCGTTGGGTTTCGTTGAGTTCCTAATGGGTTTTATGGTGGTTGGGAGTGGACATATGGATTTGGAGAACATCAGGTACGTTTAGAGTGGTTTTGGGATTGGATCCGTGCTTTTTGGGGTTTTCTTTCGTTTTTGGGGGTGATCCTGTTCTTGTTTGGGGTGTTTTGGACATGTTTTGGGTTCTCCGTTGGGTTTCGTTGTGTTTTCCTTGTTCATTTTGGTGGAAAAGTGTAAATTGTGGGTTTTGGAGAACATCAGGTAGGTTTAGGGTGGTTTTGGGATTTGATCCGTGCTTTTTGGGGATTTTGTTCCAGTTTTGGGGGTGATTCCGTTCTTGTTTGTGGTGTTTTTGATGTGTTTTGGGTTCTCCGTTGGGTTTCGTTGGGTTTTCCGTTGGCATCATGGTGGAAAAGGGTAAATTGTGGGTTTTGGAGAACATCAGGTAGGTTTAGGGGGACTTTTGGGGTGGATTCATGGTATTTGTTTTTTTTTTTTCTGTTTTTCTGGGGTGATCCCGTTCTTTTTTGGTGTGTTTTTGATGTGTTTTGGGGTCTCCGTTGGGTTTTGTTGGGTTCTTGTTGGTCATCATGTTGGAAAAGTGTAAATTGTGGGTTTTGGAGAATATCAGGTGAGTTTAAGTTTTTCTGGGTGGTGAATCTATGGTTTTGGTTGAATTCTTCTGTTTTTTTTTTTTTTTTTTTTTTTTTTTTTAGCGTTTTCTTCTGTTTTTGGGGTGGTCCCATTCTTGTTTGGGGTGTTTTTGACATATTTTGGGGTCTCCGTTGGGTTTTGTTGGGTTCTTGTTGTTCATCATGGTGGAAAAGGGTAAATTGTGGGTATTGGAGAACATCAGGTAGGTTTAGGGGGACTATTGGGGTGGATCAACGGCTTTTAGGGTTTTCTTTCGGTTTTGGGGGTGATCCCGCTTTTTTTTGTGGTGTTTTTGACGTGTTTTGGGGTTTCCGTTGCGTTTCGTTGATTTCCTAATGTGTTTTAAGTTTGTTGGGAGTGGACTTTGGGATTTGGAGAACATCAGGTAGGTTTAGTGTGTTTTTGGGGTGGATCTATGTTTTTGGGGGTTTTCTTTCTTTTTTAGGGGTTATCCTGTTCTTGTTTGGGGTGTTTTCGACTTGTTTTGGGGTCTCCGTTGGGTTTTAGTTGGATTCTCGTTGGTCGTTAGGGTAAATGGGAGTGGATTGTGGGTTTTGAAGAAGATCAGGTGAGTTTAGGGTGGTTTTGCGGGGAAATTCATAGTGTTTGGTGTTTTTTCTTCTGATCCAGTTCTTTTCTGGGGTGTTTTTGAGGTGTTTTTGGGGTTTCCGTTGGGTTTCGTTGAGTTCCTAATGGGTTTTATGGTGGTTGGGAGTGGACATTTGGATTTGGAGAACATCAGGTACGTTTAGAGTGGTTTTGGGATTGGATCCGTGCTTTTTGGGGTTTTCTTTCGTTTTTGGGGGTGATCCTGTTCTTGTTTGGGGTGTTTTGGACGTGTTATGGGGTCTCCGTTGGGTTTCATTGGGTTTCTCGTGGTCATCATGGTGGAAAAGTGTAAATTGTGGGTTTTGGAGAACATCAGGTAGATTTAGGGTGTTTTTTGGGGTGGATCTATGTTTTTGGGGGATTTTCTTCCAGTTTTGGGGGTGATTCCGTTCTTGTTTGGGGTGTTTTTGACGTGTTTTGTGGTCTCTGTTTTGTTTCGTTGTGTTTTCCTTGTTCATTTTGGTGGAAAAGGCTGAATAGTGGGTTTTGGAGAACATCAGGTAGGTTTAGGGTGGTTTTGGGATTTGATCCGTGCTTTTTGGGGATTTTGTTCCAGTTTTGGGGGTGATTCCGTTCTTGTTTGTGGTGTTTTTGATGTGTTTTGGGTTCTCCGTTGGGTTTCGTTGGGTTTTCCGTTGGCATCATGGTGGAAAAGGGTAAATTGTGGGTTTTGGAGAACATCAGGTAGGTTTAGGGGGACTTTTGGGGTGGATTCATGGTATTTGTTTTTTTTTTTTTTCTGTTTTTCTGGGGTGATCCCGTTCTTTTTGGGTGTGTTTTTGATGTGTTTTGGGGTCTCCGTTGGGTTTTGTTGGGTTCTTGTTGGTCATCATGTTGGAAAAGTGTAAATTGTGGGTTTTGGAGAATATCAGGTGAGTTTAAGTTTTTCTGGGTGGTGAATCTATGGTTTTGGTTGAATTCTTCTGTTTTTTTTTTTTTTTTTTTTTTTTTTTAGCGTTTTCTTCTGTTTTTGTGGTTGTCCCATTCTTGTTTGGGGTGTTTTTGACATATTTTGGGGTCTCCGTTGTTTTTTGTTGGGTTCTTGTTGTTCATCATGGTGAAAACGTGTAAATTGTGGGTATTGGAGAACATCAGGTAGGTTTAGGGGGACTATTGGGGTGGATCAACGGCTTTTAGGGTTTTCTTTCGGTTTTGGGGGTGATCCCGCTTTTTTTTGTGGTGTTTTTGACGTGTTTTGGGGTTTCCGTTGCGTTTCGTTGATTTCCTAATGTGTTTTAAGTTTGTTGGGAGTGGACTTTGGGATTTGGAGAACATCAGGTAGGTTTAGTGTGTTTTTGGGGTGGATCTATGTTTTTTGGGGTTTTCTTTCTTTTTTAGGGGTTATCCTGTTCTTGTTTGGGGTGTTTTCGACTTGTTTTGGGGTCTCCGTTGGGTTTTAGTTGGATTCTCGTTGGTCGTTAAGGTAAATGGGAGTGGATTGTGGGTTTTGAAGAAGATCAGGTGAGTTTAGGGTGGTTTTGCGGGGAAATTCATAGTGTTTGGTGTTTTTTCTTCTGATCCAGTTCTTTTCTGGGGTGTTTTTGAGGTGTTTTTGGGGTTTCCGTTGGGTTTCGTTGAGTTCCTAATGGTTTTAATGGTTGTTGGGCGTGGACATTTGGATTTGGAGAACATCAGGTACGTTTAGAGTGGTTTTGGGATTGGATCCGTGCTTTTTGGGGTTTTCTTTCGTTTTTGGGGGTGATCCTGTTCTTGTTTGGGGTGTTTTGGACGTGTTTTGGGTTCTCCGTTGGGTTTCGTTGTGTTTTCCGTGGTCATCATGGTGGAAAAGTGTAAATTGTGGGTTTTGGAGAACATCAGGTAGGTTTAGGGTGTTTTTTGGGGTGGATCTATGTTTTTGGGGGATTTTCTTCCAGTTTTGGGGGTGATTCCGTTCTTGTTTGGGGTGTTTTTGACGTGTTTTGTGGTCTCTGTTTTGTTTCGTTGTGTTTTCCTTGTTCATTTTGGTGGAAAAGGCTGAATAGTGGGTTTTGGAGAACATCAGGTAGGTTTAGGGTGGTTTTGGGATTTGATCCGTGCTTTTTGGGGATTTTGTTCCAGTTTTGGGGGTGATTCCGTTCTTGTTTGTGGTGTTTTTGATGTGTTTTGGGTTCTCCGTTGGGTTTCGTTGGGTTTTCCGTTGGCATCATGGTGGAAAAGGGTAAATTGTGGGTTTTGGAGAACATCAGGTAGGTTTAGGGGGACTTTTGGGGTGGATTCATGGTATTTGTTTTTTTTTTTTTTCTGTTTTTCTGGGGTGATCCCGTTCTTTTTTGGTGTGTTTTTGATGTGTTTTGGGGTCTCCGTTGGGTTTTGTTGGGTTCTTGTTGGTCATCATGTTGGAAAAGTGTAAATTGTGGGTTTTGGAGAATATCAGGTGAGTTTAAGTTTTTCTGGGTGGTGAATCTATGGTTTTGGTTGAATTCTTCTGTTTTTTTTTTAGCGTTTTCTTCTGTTTTTGGGGTGGTCCCATTCTTGTTTGGGGTGTTTTTGACATATTTTGGGGTCTCCGTTGGTTTTTGTTGGGTTCTTGTTGTTCATCATGGTGGAAAAGGGTAAATTGTGGGTATTGGAGAACATCAGGTAGGTTTAGGGGGACTTTTGGGGTGGATCAACGGCTTTTAGGGTTTTCTTTCGGTTTTGGGGGTGATCCCGCTTTTTTTTTGTGGTGTTTTTGACGTGTTTTGGGGTTTCCGTTGCGTTTCGTTGATTTCCTAATGTGTTTTAAGTTTGTTGGGAGTGGACTTTGGGATTTGGAGAACATCAGGTAGGTTTAGTGTGTTTTTGGGGTGGATCTATGGTTTTTGGGGTTTTCTTTCTTTTTTAGGGGTTATCCTGTTCTTGTTTGGGGTGTTTTCGACTTGTTTTGGGGTCTCCGTTGGGTTTTAGTTGGATTCTCGTTGGTCGTTAAGGTAAATGGGAGTGGATTGTGGGTTTTGAAGAAGATCAGGTGAGTTTAGGGTGGTTTTGCGGGGAAATTCATAGTGTTTGGTGTTTTTTCTTCTGATCCAGTTCTTTTCTGGGGTGTTTTTGAGGTGTTTTTGGGGTTTCCGTTGGGTTTCGTTGAGTTCCTAATGGGTTTTATGGTGGTTGGGAGTGGACATTTGGATTTGGAGAACATCAGGTACGTTTAGAGTGGTTTTGGGATTGGATCCGTGCTTTTTGGGGTTTTCTTTCGTTTTTGGGGGTGATCCTGTTCTTGTTTGGGGTGTTTTGGACGTGTTATGGGGTCTCCGTTGGGTTTCATTGGGTTTCTCGTGGTCATCATGGTGGAAAAGTGTAAATTGTGGGTTTTGGAGAACATCAGGTAGGTTTAGGGTTTTTTTGGGGTGGATCTATGTTTTTGGGGGATTTTCTTCCAGTTTTGGGGGTGATTCCGTTCTTGTTTGGGGTGTTTTTGACGTGTTTTGTGGTCTCTGTTTTGTTTCGTTGTGTTTTCCTTGTTCATTTTGGTGGAAAAGGCTGAATAGTGGGTTTTGGAGAACATCAGGTAGGTTTAGGGTGGTTTTGGGATTTGATCCGTGCTTTTTGGGGATTTTGTTCCAGTTTTGGGGGTGATTCCGTTCTTGTTTGTGGTGTTTTTGATGTGTTTTGGGTTCTCCGTTGGGTTTCGTTGGGTTTTCCGTTGGCATCATGGTGGAAAAGGGTAAATTGTGGGTTTTGGAGAACATCAGGTAGGTTTAGGGGGACTTTTGGGGTGGATTCATGGTATTTGTTTTTTTTTTTTTTCTGTTTTTCTGGGGTGATCCCGTTCTTTTTGGGTGTGTTTTTGATGTGTTTTGGGGTCTCCGTTGGGTTTTGTTGGGTTCTTGTTGGTCATCATGTTGGAAAAGTGTAAATTGTGGGTTTTGGAGAATATCAGGTGAGTTTAAGTTTTTCTGGGTGGTGAATCTATGGTTTTGGTTGAATTCTTCTGTTTTTTTTTTAGCGTTTTCTTCTGTTTTTGGGGTGGTCCCATTCTTGTTTGGGGTGTTTTTGACATATTTTGGGGTCTCCGTTGGTTTTTGTTGGGTTCTTGTTGTTCATCATGGTGGAAAAGGGTAAATTGTGGGTATTGGAGAACATCAGGTAGGTTTAGGGGGACTTTTGGGGTGGATCAACGGCTTTTAGGGTTTTCTTTCGGTTTTGGGGGTGATCCCGCTTTTTTTGTGGTGTTTTTGACGTGTTTTGGGGTTTCCGTTGCGTTTCGTTGATTTCCTAATGTGTTTTAAGTTTGTTGGGAGTGGACTTTGGGATTTGGAGAACATCAGGTAGGTTTAGTGTGTTTTTGGGGTGGATCTATGTTTTTTGGGGTTTTCTTTCTTTTTTAGGGGTTATCCTGTTCTTGTTTGGGGTGTTTTCGACTTGTTTTGGGGTCTCCGTTGGGTTTTAGTTGGATTCTCGTTGGTCGTTAGGGTAAATGGGAGTGGATTGTGGGTTTTGAAGAAGATCAGGTGAGTTTAGGGTGGTTTTGCGGGGAAATTCATAGTGTTTGGTGTTTTTTCTTCTGATCCAGTTCTTTTCTGGGGTGTTTTTGAGGTGTTTTTGGGGTTTCCGTTGGGTTTCGTTGAGTTCCTAATGGGTTTTATGGTGGTTGGGAGTGGACATATGGATTTGGAGAACATCAGGTACGTTTAGAGTGGTTTTGGGATTGGATCCGTGCTTTTTGGGGTTTTCTTTCGTTTTTGGGGGTGATCCTGTTCTTGTTTGGGGTGTTTTGGACATGTTTTGGGTTCTCCGTTGGGTTTCGTTGTGTTTTCCGTGGTCATCATGGTGGAAAAGTGTAAATTGTGGGTTTTGGAGAACATCAGGTAGGTTTAGGGTGGTTTTGGGATTTGATCCGTGCTTTTTGGGGATTTTGTTCCAGTTTTGGGGGTGATTCCGTTCTTGTTTGGGGTGTTTTTGATGTGTTTTGGGTTCTCCGTTGGGTTTCGTTGGGTTTTCCGTTGGCATCATGGTGGAAAAGGGTAAATTGTGGGTTTTGGAGAACATCAGGTAGGTTTAGGGGGACTTTTGGGGTGGATTCATGGTATTTGTTTTTTTTTTTTCTGTTTTTCTGGGGTGATCCCGTTCTTTTTTGGTGTGTTTTTGATGTGTTTTGGGGTCTCCGTTGGGTTTTGTTGGGTTCTTGTTGGTCATCATGTTGGAAAAGTGTAAATTGTGGGTTTTGGAGAATATCAGGTGAGTTTAAGTTTTTCTGGGTGGTGAATCTATGGTTTTGGTTGAATTCTTCTGTTTTTTTTTTTTTTTTTTTTTTTTTAGCGTTTTCTTCTGTTTTTGGGGTGGTCCCATTCTTGTTTGGGGTGTTTTTGACATATTTTGGGGTCTCCGTTGGGTTTTGTTGGGTTCTTGTTGTTCATCATGGTGGAAAAGGGTAAATTGTGGGTATTGGAGAACATCAGGTAGGTTTAGGGGGACTATTGGGGTGGATCAACGGCTTTTAGGGTTTTCTTTCGGTTTTGGGGGTGATCCCGCTTTTTTTGTGGTGTTTTTGACGTGTTTTGGGGTTTCCGTTGCGTTTCGTTGATTTCCTAATGTGTTTTAAGTTTGTTGGGAGTGGACTTTGGGATTTGGAGAACATCAGGTAGGTTTAGTGTGTTTTTGGGGTGGATCTATGTTTTTTGGGGTTTTCTTTCTTTTTTAGGGGTTATCCTGTTCTTGTTTGGGGTGTTTTCGACTTGTTTTGGGGTCTCCGTTGGGTTTTAGTTGGATTCTCGTTGGTCGTTAGGGTAAATGGGAGTGGATTGTGGGTTTTGAAGAAGATCAGGTGAGTTTAGGGTGGTTTTGCGGGGAAATTCATAGTGTTTGGTGTTTTTTCTTCTGATCCAGTTCTTTTCTGGGGTGTTTTTGAGGTGTTTTTGGGGTTTCCGTTGGGTTTCGTTGAGTTCCTAATGGTTTTAATGGTTGTTGGGCGTGGACATTTGGATTTGGAGAACATCAGGTACGTTTAGAGTGGTTTTGGGATTGGATCCGTGCTTTTTGGGGTTTTCTTTCGTTTTTGGGGGTGATCCTGTTCTTGTTTGGGGTGTTTTGGACGTGTTTTGGGTTCTCCGTTGGGTTTCGTTGTGTTTTCCGTGGTCATCATGGTGGAAAAGTGTAAATTGTGGGTTTTGGAGAACATCAGGTAGGTTTAGGGTGTTTTTTGGGGTGGATCTATGTTTTTGGGGGATTTTCTTCCAGTTTTGGGGGTGATTCCGTTCTTGTTTGGGGTGTTTTTGACGTGTTTTGTGGTCTCTGTTTTGTTTCGTTGTGTTTTCCTTGTTCATTTTGGTGGAAAAGGCTGAATAGTGGGTTTTGGAGAACATCAGGTAGGTTTAGGGTGGTTTTGGGATTTGATCCGTGCTTTTTGGGGATTTTGTTCCAGTTTTGGGGGTGATTCCGTTCTTGTTTGTGGTGTTTTTGATGTGTTTTGGGTTCTCCGTTGGGTTTCGTTGGGTTTTCCGTTGGCATCATGGTGGAAAAGGGTAAATTGTGGGTTTTGGAGAACATCAGGTAGGTTTAGGGGGACTTTTGGGGTGGATTCATGGTATTTGTTTTTTTTTTTTTTCTGTTTTTCTGGGGTGATCCCGTTCTTTTTTGGTGTGTTTTTGATGTGTTTTGGGGTCTCCGTTGGGTTTTGTTGGGTTCTTGTTGGTCATCATGTTGGAAAAGTGTAAATTGTGGGTTTTGGAGAATATCAGGTGAGTTTAAGTTTTTCTGGGTGGTGAATCTATGGTTTTGGTTGAATTCTTCTGTTTTTTTTTTAGCGTTTTCTTCTGTTTTTGGGGTGGTCCCATTCTTGTTTGGGGTGTTTTTGACATATTTTGGGGTCTCCGTTGGTTTTTGTTGGGTTCTTGTTGTTCATCATGGTGGAAAAGGGTAAATTGTGGGTATTGGAGAACATCAGGTAGGTTTAGGGGGACTTTTGGGGTGGATCAACGGCTTTTAGGGTTTTCTTTCGGTTTTGGGGGTGATCCCGCTTTTTTTTGTGGTGTTTTTGACGTGTTTTGGGGTTTCCGTTGCGTTTCGTTGATTTCCTAATGTGTTTTAAGTTTGTTGGGAGTGGACTTTGGGATTTGGAGAACATCAGGTAGGTTTAGTGTGTTTTTGGGGTGGATCTATGGTTTTTGGGGTTTTCTTTCTTTTTTAGGGGTTATCCTGTTCTTGTTTGGGGTGTTTTCGACTTGTTTTGGGGTCTCCGTTGGGTTTTAGTTGGATTCTCGTTGGTCGTTAAGGTAAATGGGAGTGGATTGTGGGTTTTGAAGAAGATCAGGTGAGTTTAGGGTGGTTTTGCGGGGAAATTCATAGTGTTTGGTGTTTTTTCTTCTGATCCAGTTCTTTTCTGGGGTGTTTTTGAGGTGTTTTTGGGGTTTCCGTTGGGTTTCGTTGAGTTCCTAATGGGTTTTATGGTGGTTGGGAGTGGACATTTGGATTTGGAGAACATCAGGTACGTTTAGAGTGGTTTTGGGATTGGATCCGTGCTTTTTGGGGTTTTCTTTCGTTTTTGGGGGTGATCCTGTTCTTGTTTGGGGTGTTTTGGACGTGTTATGGGGTCTCCGTTGGGTTTCATTGGGTTTCTCGTGGTCATCATGGTGGAAAAGTGTAAATTGTGGGTTTTGGAGAACATCAGGTAGGTTTAGGGTGTTTTTTGGGGTGGATCTATGTTTTTGGGGGATTTTCTTCCAGTTTTGGGGGTGATTCCGTTCTTGTTTGGGGTGTTTTTGACGTGTTTTGTGGTCTCTGTTTTGTTTCGTTGTGTTTTCCTTGTTCATTTTGGTGGAAAAGGCTGAATAGTGGGTTTTGGAGAACATCAGGTAGGTTTAGGGTGGTTTTGGGATTTGATCCGTGCTTTTTGGGGATTTTGTTCCAGTTTTGGGGGTGATTCCGTTCTTGTTTGTGGTGTTTTTGATGTGTTTTGGGTTCTCCGTTGGGTTTCGTTGGGTTTTCCGTTGGCATCATGGTGGAAAAGGGTAAATTGTGGGTTTTGGAGAACATCAGGTAGGTTTAGGGGGACTTTTGGGGTGGATTCATGGTATTTGTTTTTTTTTTTTTTCTGTTTTTCTGGGGTGATCCCGTTCTTTTTGGGTGTGTTTTTGATGTGTTTTGGGGTCTCCGT